>NW_007252891.1:511870-515759 GCF_000164805.1 Carlito syrichta | reverse complement strand
AAAAAAAAAAAAGAAGTTGCTTATTTATTTATTTATTGAGTTGGAGTCTCACTCTGTCACCCAGGCTGGAGTGCAGTGGCACAATCATGGTTGCCGTAGCCTTGATCTGCTGGACTCACACGATATTTCCCCTTCAGCCTTCCAAGTAGCTGGACGTACAGGCGCATACCACCATGCCTGGCTAATCTTTTGATTTATTGTAGAGACAGGGTCTCACCAAGTTGCTTGGGCTGGTCTTGAACCCCTGGGTTCAGATAATCCTCTCACCTTGGCCTCCCAAAGTGCTGGGATTATATTTGTGAGCCACTATACCCAGCAAGTTTAATTTTTTTTTTTTTTGAGTTGGAGTCTCACTGTCATCCAGGCTGAACTGCAGTGGCATGCTCATGGCCACCGCAGTCTCAACCTGCTAGACTCAGGATCCTTCAACCTCAGCCTTCCGGGTAGCTGGAACTACAAGCATGCACCACCACGCCTGGCTACTTTTAAAATTTATTGTAGAGATGAGGTCTCGCCAAGTTGCCCAGGCTGGCCTTGAACCCATGGATCAGGCAATTCTCTCACCTCAGCCTCCCAAAGTGCTGGGATTATAGGCATGAGCCACTGTGACTGGCCTAAGTTTAATTTTTTTAAAGATGAATAATATTAAGATGCTAAACTCATCGTGTTTTGGAGTTTTTAAAACTACTTTCAGATATGTACACAGCTGACTGACCAATGTGGTCAAATGTAGGTTTTCCTGATCAGCAGAAAGCCTGTGAATGATTGGAGAACTCAGACTCCTTGTGTGTTTATGTCTCTGCCATCCTGTAGAGCCTTGCATCCAGCTAGCAGATGGGCCAAGAAAAGACCTGGAAGAACATCACCTCATAGTCACCTGACCTCCGTGTGGCCTGCATCGCTTTGCTAGTGAAAACTAGTCACAGGCTGGGACTGAGACTATCCCTCAGGGCGCCCTGGGCCCTCATTTCTCTTCTGAGATCCCATTCAGTGTCCTCTACCAAATCTCATTCCTCCAAGTCCTTGGTGTATTCCTCTCCTGTGAGCGGGTGCTTGTTATCCAGACTTTGCATGGAGGCTTAACAAATAGTAAGCCCTAGCAACCTTGTGGGCCTTTGCCAAGCTCCTGCAGCTGGAAGTAGGACATCATCTACCAACCCCCTCCGTTTGCCTCGCTCCAAGTTTGGGAGTATTCGTGAGAATTCTTGAGATTTTACTTTTACCTTTCCTGAGCACTGTTTCAAGGAAGGGGATATTGGCATATGGAGGGAGATTCTGTTGGCTCTGCTATATCATTTCCAGTTATTCCTGGAAATGATGGATTAGGGAGGTGGCCAGGGCAGAGCTTGTTGGTGGTGATCCTGACTGGCCTGCTGGAGACATCTCAGGTCTGGAATTGGAATTGACATCAGGACTTTTCAGCATTGGGATATTTCATGTGTGTAAGTACCTGAAATGCTTTTCTGTCTAGAACCTACAAACATCCATGGATCAGGGGGCATTTTAAAAAATTGTTTGTTTGTTTTTGAGTTGGCGTCTCACTCTGTTGTCCAGGCTGGAGTGCAGTGGCATGCTCACAGCCTCGACCTGCTGGGCCTCGACCTGAGCCTCGACCTGCTGGGTTCAGGCAATCCTTCTGCCTTCCAAGTAGTTGGAACTACAGGCACACGCCACCATGCCCAGTTAATTTTTTGATTTATTGTAGAGATGAGGTCTCACCAAGTTTTCCAGGCTGGTCTCGAACCCCTGGACTCGGGCAATCCTCTCGCCTCTCTCCCAAAATGCTGGGATTACAGGCTTGAGCCACCACATTCAGCATATAATGCTAGGTTTATGGAAAAGTTGCAAAGATAGTACAGAGTTCCTGTATATCCTTCACCCAACTTCCCTGATGTTAGCATCACCATAGTACATTTGTCAAAACTATGAAATTAACAATGTATACAAGGGGGGAACCAAAACCAGAATTTATTCAAAATTGTGTATTTTATCCTTACTTGTCTAAACTTCAATCACCTTGAAAGTATTCTTCATTTGGTGCAATATAACTATGAGACACTTTTCTACTGCTCAAAACAGTTTTTGAACATGTCAGTTTTGATGCCTTTTAGTGCTTTTGCTGTTTTTTGTTTTACCTCATCCACACTGACAAAACATCTCCCTTTGAGGACTTTTTAAATTGAGAAAACAAAAAAATGTTGCTTGGGCAAGATCAAATGAATAGAGAGGGTGGGGGATGGGAGTCATGCTGTTTTGGTCAAAAACTTCTAAACAGTCAGGCGCAGTGGTTCACCCCTGTAATCCTAGCACTTTGGGATGCCGAGGTTGGAGGATTACCTGAGCCCAGGGGTTTGAGACTAGCCTGGGCAGCTTGGCGAGACTTCGTCTCCACAATAAATCAAAAAATTGGTTGGGTGTGGTGGTGCACACCTGTAGTTCCAGCTACTTGGAAGGTTGAGGCAGAAGGATCACCTGAGTCCAGCAGGTCTAGGGTATGGTGGCCATGAGGGTGCAACTGCACTCCAGCCTGGGTTACAGAGTGAGACTCTGACTCAAAAAACAAAACAAAAACTTCTGAACACTCATTGCCATGTGGGCAGGTGCATTCAAAGATCACCCCATCATGAACTGAGTAAATGCAGTGAAAGAATCTCCAAAAAAGAAAAATAAAACAGATTCGGATTGCAGCCTTTCGTAACAATGCTAGGGGGTAGACTGATAGCCAATAGGTTCCTGGAACACATACCTAGCAGGGTAAGCCTGTACTCAAGGGGCCTGCCATCCAAAAGATTATTCTGGTTCTGTAGTAAGTTTTTAAAAATTTTGGTGATGTAGACCAAGCTCGGTGGCTCAGCCTGTAATCCTGTGCTTTGGGAGCCTGAGCCCGTGAGTTTGAGACCCACCTGGGCAACTTGGTGAGACCTCGTCTCTACAATAAATCAAAAAATTAGCTGGGCATGGTAGTGCGCCTGTAGTTTCAGCTACTTGGAAGGCTGAGGCAGAAGGATTGCCGGAGCCCAGCAGGTCGAGGCTGCGGTGGCCGGGAGCAGCCACTGCACTTCAGTCTGGGCGACAGAGTGAGACTCCAACTAAAAAAAAACAAAACTTGGTGATGTGTTTAGAATCAGGGATCCCACCATCTCTACTGAGCATCAATTTTTATAAAGCACCTTCTGAGAGTTCCTCTGTGTATTTCATTTTTCATTTTTATTTTTGAAGAAAAACAAAACATGGGGAGGGAGAACACAAAATCAAAGTCCCTCTCTTTGAAGTGAGCAAATCTTGACTTTTTAAAGTATGTTTCCTAAATCTTTATTTGTAGGGGCCTCTTACATTAGCTCAGTACTTGGTGATATACCCAATGCTTTATTTGATTTTCTTTAATTAGTTAAGGTGATTCTGGGTGCATTTACAAAAACTTTGCTGCAAACTGACTTAAATAATCAGGAAATACCGAATTTTATAAATATAGTGTAAAAGTTCTTTTGATCTGTTGACCTGGGGCCACTTTAGAGTAGTGTTCCACATCTGGACAGGTTGCAGTTGGGAGGGAAATGCATGCACAGATTGACCAAAATGTAAGGGTTCTGACTGGTACATGGGATGGGATTACTGGGATTGATTTAGGCTAGTCGGGATTGACCACTGGAGCTGGAGTCAAGTCCTGAAACCATATTGATACCACATGGGAGATGGGAAGCGGGAATTTTGAGGAATTTCATTATTTTGCCCTTTTGGGTTTTTCTTTTCTTTCCTTCTTTTTTTTTTTAAGTTGGAGTCTCACTCTGTCACCCAGACTGGAGTGCAGTGGCCGCTCCCGGCCACTGCCTCCTCAACCTGCTGGGCTCCGGCAATCCTTCTGCCTCAGCCTTCTGAGTAGCCAGAATTG
>NW_007252891.1:490218-511850 GCF_000164805.1 Carlito syrichta | reverse complement strand
GCCACTGCAGCCTCGACCTGCTGGGCTCTGGCGATCCTTCCACCTCAGCCTTCCAGTAGCTGGAACTACAGGCACATGACACCATGCCCGGCTAATTTTTGATTTATTGTAGAGATGATGTCTCGCCAAGTTGCCCGGGCGGGTCTCAAACCTGCAGGCTCAGGCAATCCATTCACCTTGGCCTCCCAAAGTGCTGGGATTATAGGCTGAGCCACCGAGCCCGGCCGGGTTTTTCTTTTTGGTGGGAGAGGGGGTCTCACTCTGTAACCCAGGCCTAAGTGCAGTGGCATATCATATCTCTTTACAGCCTCAAACTCTTGGGCTCAAGCGATTCTTCTACTTCAGCTTCCTCAGTAGCTGGGACTACAGGCACACACCACCATGTCCAGCTAATTAAAAAAAAAAAAATTTAGAGATGGAGGCTTGCTAAATTGCCCAAGCTAGTCTTGAACTCCCGGCCTCAGTGATCCTTCTGCCTTGGCCTCCCAACATGTTGGGGTTACAGGTGTGAGCCATCACAACTGGCTCCACTTGGGTTTCTTAATTGCCCTTCAAATAAAATATGTGTAACTGACCTCTCTGTTTCTAATAACTTTTGGAAAATACAATTGTTTGTACTGGATGGTGGGTATATTGGAGTTTCTTTTCCTATTCTCCATACAAATTCCATAATAAAAGATTTTTAAAGTGAAAGAAAAGTGGATCACAAGAAAAAAAGTAATGGATGATTGCTTTTTTAACCTTTTTCTGGGTTGGTGTGTATTTCTACAATCATACAGCTTCCTTTTTCTTCTGCTAATTAACATGTAATTCCTCCTCTAAAGGCTAGAAGGCATATTTCTCAATCAGAGTTGACAGTAGCACTTCAGTACTGATATAGGGGAGCAATAGCCTAATATTGGGATGAACACAAATTCACGTTTTGAAATTACAACTTAGGATTTCTAGCCAAATTCCCCCAGTGTGCTCATGTAGTAGCTACGAGAACATGACAAGTTAGTCTCTCTAAGCTCCAATTTCCTTTGTAAAATGATAATAATAATACCTATCTCATAGAGTTAAATGATTAGGATTTAAAAATGAGATGTAATTTCTAGCACATATCTTAACATTTGTTGAACTCCCATTATGGCTACAATGATGTGTCGCTTAAACATAAGAAATGGGTCATGGGGCAGTTTTGCCGTGTGAGCATCATAGTGTGCTGTACTTATACAGCCTCCATGGTATAGCCTACTCCACCCCTAGGCTCTATGGTATTAGGCTACACCTCTACAGCATGTAACTGTGCTGAATACTCCAGACAGTTGTAACACAGTGGTAAGTATTTGTGTGTCTAAACGTATCTAAACAGAAAACGGGTACCTTAAAATTACACAAATGGAGCTTCAGGACTGCAAGTTGCTGTGGGTTAGTCAGTGAGTGATAGTGAGTGAACATGATGGCCTAGGACATTACTGCACACCACTGTAGAGTCTGTAAACACTGTACCCTTAGGCTACTCTGAATGTATTAAAAATATTTTTCTTAACTGGGTGTGGTGGCTCACGCCTGTAATTCCAGCACTTTGGGAGGTGGAGGCGAGAGGATTGCCTGAACCCAGGGGTTCGAGACCAGCCTGAGCAACTTGGCGAAACCTCCTCTCTACAATAAATCAAAAAATTAGCCAGGTGTGGTGGCACATGCCTGTAGATCCAGCTACTTGGAAGGCTGAGGCTGAAGGATTGCCTGAGCACAGCAGGTCAAGGCTGCGGTGACCATGAGCGTGCCACTACACTCCAGCCTGGGTGACAGAGTGAGACTCTGACTCAAAAGATATATATGTATATAATTTTTTCTTCAGTAACAAATTAACCTTAGTGTACTGTAACTTTTTTACATTATAAACTTTTTACCTTTTTAAAAACTTTTTGACTCTTTTGTAATAATACTTTGCTTAAAACACAATTGGACTGTGCAGCTGCATAAGAACACTTTCTGTATATCCTTATTCTATGAGCTTTTTTCTATTTTTAATTTTTCCAACTTTTAAAATTTTTTGTTAAAAACGACACACACCACCCTGTAATCCCGCGCCTTTGGGAGGCTGAGGTGAGTGGATTGCCTGAGCCCATGGGTTCGAGACCCACCTGGGCAACTTGGCAAGACCTCATCTCTACAATAGATCAAAAATTAGCCGGGCGTGGTAGCACGCGCCTGTGGTTCCGCCCACTTGGAAGGCTGAGGCGGAAGGATCGCCGGAGCCCAGCAGGTCGAGGCTGCAGTGACTGGGAGCAGCCACTGCACTCCAATCTGGGCGACAGAGTGAGACTCCAACTCAAAACAAAAACAAAAACAAAACAAAAACGACACACACATTAGCCTTGGCCTACACAAAGTCAAGGTCATCAGTATCACTCTCTTCCACCTCCACATCTTGTCCCACTGAAAGGTCTTCTAGGGCAATAACTCACATCCTGTCATCTCTCTCCTATGAGGACAGTGCCTTCTCGAATACCTCCTGAAGGACCTGCCTGAGTCTCTTTTACAGTTAACTTTTTAAAATATATAAATAGAAGGGCACACTAAAATAACGATTAAAAATATACTGTATAGTAGATGTGCAAACCACTAACATAGTTGTTATCATTACAAGTATTATGTATTATGCATAAGTATATGTGCTGTACTTTTATACAACTTATAGCATAGTAGATCCGGGTATACCAACTTCACCACAAACACATGAGTCATGAATGCATTGTGCCAATTTACAGCGGCTACAGCATCACTAGGTGACTGGAGATTTTCAACTCCATTATAAACTTATGGGACCACTTTGATCATATCTGTGATCTCTCATTGGCTGAAACATTACTGTGCAATACATGACTGTATTTCATTTTTGTGCTTTATTTAAAGTACTGTTAGAAACAGTGCCATTATTTTACTAATCCCTTGCAAACATAGATACATGCAAAATATTTTTAAGTTTATTCTGTTCCTCCTAGAATTTCTTTTTTCCTTCTTTTTTTTCTTTTCTTTTTTTTTTTGAGTTGGGGGCTCACTCTGTGACCTAAGCTGGAGTGCAGTGACATGATCACTGCTCACCACAGCCTTCTGGGCTGAGGCAATCCTTCTGCTTCAGCCTCCTAAATAGCTGGGACTACAGGTATACACTACCATGCCTTATTAATTTTTTTTAAAAAATGTTTTGTAGAGTTTATAGAGACGAGATTTTGTGATGTTGCTTAGGCTGGTCTCAAACTCCTGGGCTTAAACAATCCATCTGCCTAGGCCTCCCAAAGTGCTGGGATTACAGGCCTGAGCCACTGTACCTGGCTAATTTTTGAATTTTTTGTAGAGATGAGGTCCCACTGTGGACAGGCTGGTCTTGAATTTCTGAACTCAAGCGATCCTGTTGCCTCAGCCTCCTAAGGTGCTGGGAATATAGGCATGAGCCACCATGCCCAGCCTAGAATTTTCAAGCTTTTAATGTATAAAAGTTGAATCAAATATGCATTCATTTATTCAGCAACCACTTATAACAAATAAGCAAGAACAAGTCAGGTAATAAGTTCAACAGGAAGGTAGGATTTTTCAAAAATTATATCGAGTGAAAAGAACAAATTACAAGAGAGAAATATAAATGTAATGCTGTCTTTTATATATTCTTGATCATGGGAATGGAATTTTAATTGTGTCTGTAATGTTTTACTTCTTTAAATAAAATGTACCAAATGCGGCAAAATGTTAACATTTGTTAAATATGGGTGGAAAGTATTTGGGTCTACTATACTTTTTTCTTTACCTTTTTGTACATTTGTAATGTTTCATAGTTAGCCAGGCATAGTAGCTCATGCCTGTAATCCCAGCACTTTGGAAGGCTGAGGTGGGAGAATTGCTTGAACCCTGGTGTTCAAGACCAGCATGGGCAACATAGTGAGACCTCATCTGTGCAAAATTGGAAAAATTTGCCAGGCATGGTGGCATGTGCCTGTAGTTCCAGCTACTTGGAAGATTGAGGCAGAAGGATGCTTGAACCCAGTAGTTCAAGGCTGCAGTGAGCCGTGATCATGCCACTGCGCTCCAGCTTGAGTGACAGAGCAAGACCCTGACTAAAAAAACCAAAGTATTTTATAATTAAACATTTTTATATTAATAGAACAGGCAATGTGATAGGGAATGACGAGCTACTTTAGGTTGGTTGATGGGTAGGGACTCTGAGAAGGTGACATTCTGAGACCTGAATAACAGAAAGGAGTCACTCATGCAAAAATGAAGGGAAAGAATAGTCCAGGCAGAGAAGCAGCTATTGCTTCATTCACCAGAGACAAAAGCTGTGGGGGTTCAGCCCCTGCCTTACTTTTTTCTTATCCTGCAGTGTTTATTTCTAAAGAAAACTCAAAAGAAGTTTTTAGTGATGTTTTCCAGGCCCCCAAGGTTGCTTTCTGTATTTATTTAATTTATCATAAAAGTATCTAATTAATATATTATGAATTCAGTGAAAACCCACTCTATAAACATTTACTTAAAATCTTAACTATAGAATTAAGTAGAAACTTAATGATTAATCTTTATCTTAAGTCTGTGAAAACAGTGTTATAAATCACCTACATAACTCCTAGATAAGTGTTAGAACTTATAATGAATTCATAATGAACTTACTATAAACTTGTGTTTCTAAAAAACCTTATGTCTAAACACTAAACTATATAATTTTAAATCAAATAAGGAGTGAATATACTTATATCATTTATTACTTAAGCAATATCTAGTAACGTATAACCAAGTAAAAGAAAGCATTTTTGATATGCTTCAGAGTTTAACCCTTGCATATGTTAGAAAAGGCCAAGCGGCATTGTGGGAAAATGGAAAAATGAACCATGACATTTCCAGGTTAGCTGTGAGTACTTTGCATAAACATGCCATTTTCTTCTTCCACGACTGCACAGAATTTCTTCAGCCGTACCAACAGCAAAGATGGAAGACAGAAGGGCCTCAGCTGCCCAGACTTGCTTTGCGGCCGGGGGTCCTTAGCGCACCTGGACTTTGTCAATCAGGCAGGCCTCCGAGGCTGGCTCCCAACAAAGAGCAAGCTCAAGGAAAGAAGGCCACTTTCTTTATCTTCAAGCAGCCTATCTGGTTGGAAAACCAACAGCCATGCTGTGGTAGTTACCTCAGCATAATGTAAATGGTCGCTTAGTCTCTGAATACGTAAGTGGAAGGAAGCTCACCATTTTTGGACTCATCTAAGTCTCCCACAGTTTTCCATATAGGGCTTAGTAGACTGATGATAATATTAAAAGGATACGGTAGCTGGTTTGAAGGGTCTCAGTGGCCAAGTCAGGACAGTTTGAGCATCAAAAAGAGCAACAAAGCAATGGATTATGACATAGTTTTTAAGAGTCATGATATTTTAGTGACACAAAGGGACAGCCAAGAAAAAGTTCTTTCTAGAAGAATGCCAGATAAGATAGAATGATAGAATTAGAAAATGACTGTTATGCAAATATCCATACAGTCATTAATTTAAGCAAGGGTAATCACTGGAGGCTGAAATTTGGATGACACATTGGAGAATAAGATAGTCTCAAAGTATCACTGTGATTGTTTAGTAACTACAAAGAGAGGAATATACCTTTAAGATGGAGAGATCTGGTAGTTACCTCCTTTAGTAAGTGATCAAACATGGAATTATGTGCCTTCCTGTTGTGATGCAATGAGTAGCTCAGTATCACCTCAGTAGTATCCCTGCCAAAAATGTTAAACTGGAATCCAATCATGGGGAAACAAACAAATCCAGAATGTGGGACGTCCTATGAGACAACTGGCCTAGAATTTTTTGGTTTTTTAATTCCATGTCATGGAAAACAGGCTGGGGAGATGGTCTTATGCTGAAGTATTTAGAAATGAAGTGATGTTTTGTCTGCAGCTAACTTTTCAAATGGTTCTTAAAATAACGTTGTGCACCAACAGCATGTTTTTTGGCTTTGGCCCCCTCCCCTACCTTGAGAAGGTGAATCTCCTCTTTTTCTCTCTCTCTAATTTACCTTCTAAATAAACTATATTTTCTTTTTTTTTTTTGAGTTGGAGTCTCACTCCGTCACCCAGACTGGAGTGCAGTGGCCGCTCCCTGCCACCGCAGCCTCGACCTGCTGGGCTCCGGCGATCCTTCCGCCTCAGCCTTCCAAGTAGCTGGAATTACAGGCCTGCGCTACCACGCCCGGCTGATTTTTTGATTTATTGTAGAGATGAGGTCTCGCTGCCCAGGCGGGTCTCGAACCCGTGGGCTCAGGCAATCCACTCACCTCAGCCTCCCAAAGGCGCAGGATTACAGGCTGAGCCACCGAGCCCTGCTTACTATATTTTCTAATCTAAAAAAAAATGAAATGAAATAACATTTTGTGTGTGTGTGTGTATGTAGACGGAGAGAAGCTAAATGTGGCAGAAAGATAACAGCTGGTAAACCTAGAAGGTGAGGGGCTGTGAGTGTACATTATAATATTTTATCTTTTTCGCATGTTTTTAAATGTTTAAAATGAAAGGTTTGGGGGAGTGCTTATTTCTGTCTTCCTTTTTTTTTTTTGAGTTGGAGTCTTACTCCAGGCTGGAGTGCAGTGGCTTACTCATGGCCACTCTAGCATCGACCTGCTAGGCTCTGGCTATCCTTCCACCTCAGCCTTCCAAGTAGCCAGAAATATAGGTGCGTGCTACCATGCCCAGCTAATTTTTTGATTTATTGTAGAGATGAGATCTTGCCAAGTTGCTCAGGCTGGTCTCGAACCCACGGGCTCCCAAAGTGCTGGGATTACAGGCTGAGTCACTGAGCCCGGCCTATTTCTGTTTTCAACCCAGGTCCAACTTTTTAGTATTTTTATGCCCATTGGTTTAATTGTGCTGTTTGGATCCACCCTGATAGATCACATTCTCCCTCATGTGGTGCTGGTGGTATTGATAGTGGTGATGCTGGCCATTTTTACATAACGAATATGTACGGTGATATGCTAGACATTGTGTGGAACACATGACGCAATATTTTGGTTAATCCTCCCTAACAGCTCTTGAGTTACCATTCATTTTTTCCTTTTAAAGATGAAAAGACAGATGCTTAAAAAGATATCACTAAAGCAACAGAAAAACATTTCATCTTAAGAATGAAAATGTGAATTTGTGAGGCAGGCTAGAATATTCATTGATGAAAAAGCATGATAGAAAAATTTGTAATAAAACCTGAACACTTATTTCATGGTTAATCATTGAAATTCTTAAGATGATTTATTTATTTATTTATTTATTTGAGTTGGAGTCTCACTCTGTCACCCAGACTGGAGTGCAGTGGCTGCTCCCAGCCACCGCAGCCTCGACCTGCTAGGCTCCGGCAATCCTTCCACCTCAGCCTTTCAAGTAGCTGGACTACAGTCATGCGCTACCACCCCTGGCTAATTTTTGATTTATTGTAGAGATGAGGTCTCGCCAAGTTGCCCAGGCGGGTCTCGAACCCGCGGGCTCAGGCAATCCACTCACCTCGGCCTCCCAAAGTGCTAGGATTACAGGCTGAGCCACCGAGCCCGGCAAGATGATTTTTTAAAACCTGAACACTTAGTGAAAAATTTGTAATAGTGTCTCAAGGCATGCATATTTTTCTGGCCTAGACCTTGTTCTGCATTCAGCCTACTGTGGAGAGGTAATCTAATGTGGAGGTTAGGAGCACAGGCCCTGAAACCTGAAGACGGAATGCTTAGGTTTAGATCCAGAGACGCCAGTTCTACCATTTGCAAGCTGCTTGGGCCTTAGAAGCACTTCACCAGGATCCTAGACTGGGAACCTCTATTGTATTAGTTGCCTATGGCTGTTTTTAACAAATTGTTACAAACTTGGTAGCTTGAAATAACATAAGTTCATTATCCTATAGTTTTGAAGGTCAGAAGTACAAAATTGATGTCACTGGGCTAAAATTAAGGTCTCAACAGGGCTGTGTTTACATATGGAGGCTCTAGAGGAGAATATCTCCTCACTTTTTCCAATTTCTAGGGGCCACCCTCATTCTTTGGTCTATAACCTCCCACCCCCAACCCTTTCAAAAGCAGCAGCACTGTATCTCTCTATGCCTGTCTTCCATAGTAACATCTCCCTCTGGCTCTCTTCTTTTGCCTCCCTCTTCCACCTTAAAGACACTTGTTATTATGCTGAGCCAATGTAATAACAGATCATCTAGGATAATCTCCCTGTTTTAAGGTAAGTCTTAAATTAGGCTGATTAGCAACCTTAATTCCATCTGCAACCTTGATTCCTTTTGCCATGCTGCCTAAATATTCACACATTCCAGGGATTAAGGCATGGACCTCGTTGGGGAACTTTTTTCCCCTACATATCTGTGTTTATTCTGAAGTTGTATGTAGCAGCTGGGTCTATAAGAAGATGATTCCAACCACTGAACATCCTTACCAATGCTGAGGACTTGAGTAGGACCAATAAATTGGACTTGAGCTCAAAGGAATTACTATACTAGGTGGTGTATGTACATGGTTTTTAATTCTCATACTAGCATGAGGTATATATAGTAAATTCAGTATTAAAGTGAAAAAAGTCAAGGTGTTGACAGAGTTGGGTTAAATTTTTTTCAAAAAGTGGGTTAGAAGGCAACTGAGTTTTTGTTGCATCATAGTAAGGAAATGATTATAGTATTAGAATTCACTTATCTGTGTTGTTTTGTGCCAGCCCTCAGAGGAGAGTTCTTGATTTAATTGAAATTGTAGAGATGCTTCAGGTTTAATTTTAATTCTAAAATTTTTATTACAGGGTTTTACTGCCCTTGGATGTTCCTGCAGATATGGAGAATATCGAGGAGCAGTTTGCTAATCTGCACATTGTTAAACGCTCAGGAACTACAGAGCCCACTTATCTTCTTGGCATAGACACATCAAGGACTGTACAAGCAGAAAAGGAAAGCTTGGTTGCTGTTTTATGTTCTAATGGATCAATCAGAATATACGATAAAGAAAGGTTGAATGTACTGCGAGAATTTAGTGGATATCCTGGACTTCTCAATGGAGTCAAATTTGCAAATTCCTGTGACAGTGTATATTCAGCATGTACTGATGGCACTGTAAAATGTTGGGATGCTCGGTTAGCCAGTGAAAAACCTATCCAGCTGTTCAAGGGTTACCCTTCCAATATTTTTATTAGTTTTGATATCAGCTGTAATGAGCATGTCATTTGTGCTGGTACAGAAAAAGTTGATGATGACGCGTTGTTGGTTTTTTGGGATGCAAGAATTAATTCTCAGGATCTGTCTACTGCCAAAGACCCACTTGGTGCCTATTCGGAGACACAGAGTGATGATATCACTCAGATACGTTTCCATCCCAGCAATCCCAACATGGTGGTCTCAGGTTCAACTGATGGCCTGGTAAATGTATTTGATATCAGTATTGAGAATGAGGAGGATGCACTGGTTACAACCTGTAACTCAGTTTCATCAGTCAGCTGTCTTGGTTGGTCTGGGAAAGATTATAAACAGATTTACTGCATGACACATGATGAGGGATTTTGTTGGTGGGACCTTAATCATCTGGATACGGAGGAACCAATTACACATTTGAACATCCAGGATGTCAGAGAAATAGTCAGTGTGAAAGAAGGCATTTTGGACTATTTGATTGGTGGCCTGTATCATGAAAAGATGGATAAATTGTTTGTTATTGGAGGAACAAACAAAGGAAGGATTCACTTAATGAACTGCACCACGGAAGGATTGACCCATGTGACCAGCCTTCAGGAAGGGCATGCTGCCACAGTCCGTTCTTTCTGCTGGAACGTGCAGGATGATTCTTTGCTGACAGGGGGAGAAGATGCACAGTTAATACTTTGGAAACCTGGAGGTGTAGAGAAGACCTGCCCGAAGAAAGAGAGCATGAAAATAGCATCCTCTGTGCACCAGCGAGTCCGAGTTCACAGTAATGATTCTTATAAGAGAAGGAAAAAGCAGTAATACCACGTTGACAGTTTATTTAGTAAGTTTTATAGTTTCAAGTACTTATTTGTGTTTACTCCCCATGGTAGACACATTAAAAGGGTTGTGTAAAAACAAGCTTACTAGCAAACAGTCCTGGAAAAATGTTGAGCATAGTTTAATTCAGGTCTTCACATATTCTAAAAAATTTTAAAGCCACTAGTTGAGTATAAAATCAATGAGTTGAAAGTACTGTTACCTTCCACATTTTATTTATTTATTTTTATTTTTGAGTTGGAGTCTCACTCTTTGTTGCCCAGGCTGGAGTGCAGTGGCACGCTCATGACCACTGCAGCCTTGACCTGCTGGGCTTAGGCGATCCTTCCACCTCAGTCTTCCAAGTAACTGGAACTACAGATACATGCCACTACACCCGGCTAGTTTTTGTGATTTATTGTAGATACGAGGTCTCACCAGGTTGTCCAGGCTGGTCTCGAACCCCCGGGTACAGGCAATCCTCTCACCTTGGCCTCCCAAAATGCTGGGATTACAGGCTGAGCCACCATGCCTGGCCACCTTCCACATTTTATTTATTTATTTATTTATTTGGAGTTGGAGTCTCACTCGGTTACCCAGACTGGAGTGCAGTGGCCACTCCTGGCAACCGCAGCCTCACCTGCTGGGCTCCGGCAATCCTTCTACCTCAGCCTTCCAAGTAGCCGGAATTACAGGCATGCGCTACCACGGCCGGCTGATTTTTTGATTTATTGTAGAGATGAGGTCTCCCTGCCCAGGCGGGTCTTGAACCCACAGGCTCAGGCAATCCACTCACCTCAGCCCTCCAAAGGCGGGACTACAGGCTGAGCCACCGAGCCCGGCTACCTTCCACATTTTAAAACCCATCTGTTGAGTTAGTAAATATTGAGTTTAAAGAAATAGCTCTTTTTTTTTGGGTTGGAGTCTCACTCTGTTGCCCAGACTGGAGTGCAGTGGCCGCTCCCGGCCACCGCAGCCTCGACCTGCTGTCTGGCGATCCTTCCGCCTCAGCCTTCCAAGTAGCTGGAACTATAGGCATGCGCTACCACACCTGGATGATTTTTTGGTTTATTGTAGAGATGAGGTCTCGCTGCCCAGGAGGGTCTCGAACCTGCAGGCTCAGGAAGAAATCGCTCTTATAAGGACTTTTTAGAAGTAGATAGATCACAAGGGTACCTGCGTAATGAACATTTGTATACCTAACCCTGAATTGTACCCCCACATCTTCAAAATAAAAAATTTAAAAAAACAAAAGGAGTAGATAGATTGCTGGTAAAACTTAAAAAAACAGATGTTTGCCTGCATTTTTTCAAGCTTTTTTTTTTTTACATTTTAAATATCTTCATTTTTATAAAACCAAATCAGACTATGCTCTTCATTTGAGGACCTTCTACTTGCATAATACACCTTGTATATTACGTTGGAGTATTTAAATGTAAATATTCTAATTAACCTAAATAGAACCAGACTTTTCTTAGTAATAAAATGATAGACATCCATCTCAAATTAGAAAAATATATTTAGTAAATATTTTATACTTCTATACTTTAATATTGTTGCTTAAATAGTAAATCAGGTGTTTTGCTGATGAAATGGAAAAACTATTTTGCTAAAATTCATATTGAGACTCAAAGTGAAATACAAAACTGAAAATGTATAATAGGGCTATTTTTATTTCAAAATATCCTTTTAATATTTTGTGATAAAGTTTTCTTCTGTAATGTTTCATCCATAATTTTAAACTTGAAACTTTATTTATTGCTGATTTTTTCAGTCCTTCTTTTAAAAAATATTTCTGTAAAGAATCTTTTTTTTCTTTTTTTTAAAAGCAGGATTTATTGAGCGGACAGAAAAGCTCCCACAGTGGGAGGGGACCTGAGGGTATTGCCCTGTAAAGAATTTTAATAAAATAAATTGATTTCTCTAAAGGTGTGGTATCTTTCATACTTAACTAAAGATAAACATATCTTTTTATAACTATTAGAAATATTTGTCATGAAAAACAGATACTGTTTTAGAACCTTTCATATTTCTCTTTAAATGTTCATAATAACTTATCCTTAGGACTGTGACACTGGGGAAGAATTTGTTTTTCTAGCTTAACTCACCTGATGCTATACAGTAGGTAACTCACTGCTTAACATATTTTAAATACACAGGGTGCCCCCAAAAAATGTATACACATTTTAAGTATGATGTTCAATCAAAAGATGGTGTTAATCAAATAAATGCTAGCATCACCATGTGACAGGTAAGACAGTCAAAGGAAATGACAGAAGCAAGGTTGAGCAAACATCATATTATACATTGCTACTGTAATTTAGTTCAGCTTCGAAAAGTAATACATAGAAAACATCTCTTAAAATGTGTGTACATTTTTTTGGCACCCCCTGTATATAGTTCTTATTTGGAGAAATGTTTTTGCAGTCATCCCAACCACAAACCTGAGGATAACCTGGACTACTCTCTTCCCTTTTCTCCTGACCATTTATTTACCAATTCCTTTGCTGTTTTCACCTCTGAAAATCTCAGTTGCTCTCTTTTTTTACTCTTACCTTTACTCCCTACTATTGCCTTAGAGAAAGAAGACTTTCATGTGTTTATTCTAGAGTTGTATATAGCAGGCTGGAAGAAGATGATTCCAACCACTGAACAGCCTTGCCAATGCTGAGGCCTTGAGTAGGACCAGTAATTGGGTTTGTGCTAAAAGGAATTACTAGGTGGTGTATGTACATGTTTTTTAATTTTCATACTACCATAAAGTCTATATAGTAAATTCAGCATTAAAGAGTGAAAAAATCAAGATGTTGACAGAGTTGGGCTACATTTTTGATAAAATTAGAAGGCAACTGAGTTTTTGTTGCATCATAATAAGGAAATGATTAAAACATTAGAATTCACTTATTCACTTATTTCTCACCTGGATGACAGACTCAGCCTCTAATCTGTTTCAGTTCAACCTTCTTACTTCTTCCAGGCTAAACATCAAAAACAGATCTGATGATGCCTCATGCTGCCTAAAATCTTTGATACATTTTCATCTTTTGATGGGGTACTATATAAACATTAAAAATAATTTTTTTCTAGGTCTTTAAAATATGAGACAATGCTGACTCTGTAGTAAGAGGAAAAACCTGGCTTAAAAGATTTTTGGAAGCCGGGCTTGGTGGCTCAGGCTGTAATCCCATGCTTTGGGAGGCCGAGGCGAGTGGATTGCCTGAGCCTGCAGGTTCGAGACCTGCCTGGGCAACTTGGCGAGACCTCATCTCTACAATAAATCAAAAAATTAGCCAGGTGTGGTAGCGCGTGCCTGTAGTTCCAGCTACTTGGAAGGCTGAGGTGGAAGGATCGCCGGAGCCCTGCAGGTCAAGGCTGCGCTGGCCGGGAGCAGCCACTGCACTCCAGTCTGGGTGACAGAGTGAGACTCCAACTCAAAAAAAAAAAAAAAAAAAAAAAAGATTTTTGGAGAACTTGCATTTATAAAACAATCAGAAATGAAACAGTACTTATCAAAAACAATATCGCTTTTTAAAATTCAAAAGTAATTAATAGGGTTTGGAGGTGAAAGTCACCGAAGATAAACATAAGGGTCTAAGACCAGACTATCAGTTTTAGAGAATGAAAAACATAAAAAGCAAAACAAAAAACCAGGGAACAACAGATTATTAAAATGAAATAACATAAGTGGCTATTTACAGATTGAAAGGTGTGGGAGTATCAAGTGTAATGAATGAAAAAGACGAAGCCGGGCTCGGTGGCTCAGCCTGTGATCCCGCGCCTTTGGGAGGCTGAGGTGAGCGGATTGCCTGATCCCGCGGGTTTGAGACCCGCCTGGGCAGGCGAGACCTCATCTCTACAATAAATCAAAAAATTAGCCGGGCGTGGTAGCGCGCACCTGTAGTTCCAGCTATGGAAGGCTGAGGCAGAAGGATCACCGGAGCCCAGCAGGCGAGGCTGCGGTGGCTGGGAGAGGCCACTGCACTCCAGTCTGGGTGACAGAGTGAGACTCCAACTCAAAAAGAAAAAAAAGAAAAAGACGCACACCAAGCCATAGCACTATGAAGTTTCAGAACCCCCAGAGTAAATAGGAAATCGTAAATGTTTTAGGGAGAAAAACAATCAGGAACAAAATTACATTTTTATTAAACTTCTCATTAACAAATCTGGATGACAAAATATGGCAGATCAATGCCTTCAGAGTTTTAGCAAAAGTTTCTGCCTAATTGAATTTATACTCTCCAAAGTCATGAAGTAAATAGGTGATAAATGTTTTTGAGATATTACGTGTCAAATATTTCCTAGTTGCTCTCTGAAACTCAAGAACACAATTAACTTGGCTAAACTCAGAAAATAAATTTGGATTTTAGGAGATTATGCTTTTCCAATGTATAATTTCACGGCCAAACTGTCTTCACATGTGAAGTTAAAAACTTTGGCAGACACAAGATCTCAACTTGACTCTCCCATGCCACTGATTTCAAAGGCTACTGGAGGATATACACCACAGAAATGAAGGAGGTAAATCCAGGAAGACAAGAGATACCAGAAATCAGGGAACCAACCCAGCATTGTAGCAGGTTAACAGCTATGCAGCACAATTACAGAACATCCAATTGGGAGGAAGATGTCCAGGGAGAAAAATGACCTAATGCATGTAATGCATTTGACCATCTGGACAATAGCGTAAGTAGTATAAGTGGTTTTAGCTCACTAATGAAAAGACACCCTCATATAGGATTTAAGAAAAAAATCTGGACCAAAAAAAAGGCAGCCTGACCAATATAGAGAGACTTCATCCCTACAAAAAAGTGAAAATAGAAATTAGCCAGGTGTGGTGCACACCTGTAGTCCCAGCTACTTGGAAGGCTGAGGTGAAAGGAACACCTAAGTCCTGAAGGTCAAGGCTGCAGTGAGCAGTGATCGTGCCTAAGCAACAGAGTAAGACCCTAACTCAAAAAAAAGACTTCAAGGGACATTTGTTTTTCCAGGCAAATGAACACTTATTTCATGTTTGACTTTGACCTCAAGTCTCTCTTAGGTTTGCTATTCTGATGAACTAGAAGAGACTTCATGGGCCCCGGTAATGCCTTTTCCTCTCTCTAGTTTCTCAAGGCTCTTTGTAGGTTGTCTCTTTGACGTGATCCTCTGAGACCCCTGTAATGTGTGAATTACAACAGTGAAGCATACTCCATCACCCCTAGTCACACTTCTTTGTCATATAAGGTCAGGCAGGTTATCCAAATAAACTCACCTGACAGGTTACACAATATACCTCAATGTGCCTCCGTACAGCTCTCTTCCTTTGTCTCCCAAAATATATACGAAACTACCTTCCATCTCCTGTCTTCCAGTTCTTCCCTGCTTTCTGCAAAGCAGCCTCATTCTTCACCAGGCTCTACCCAGTAATCTAGTGCCTTCCACTGTACCTCTAGAGTTGGAAGATTCTGCTCCCAAGTCTTCATGTGTTCCAAAGTTCCAAAAACCAATCAGGTCTCATAGGTAGTGGCAAAATACAAGGCCATGGCCAACATTTCAAAAATACTGCAAAGTAACAAGAATAATGTGGCCACAGAAACAACTCTCATTACATCCCATTTCTCCTCTTACAAGAGCATTTCTCCAACAAAAGTTAACTTTCCAGGCTGGGCACGGTGGCTCATGCCTGTAATCCTGTCACTTTGAGACGCCAAGGCAGAGGATTGCTTGGGCCCAGGAGTTCAAAATCAGCCTGGGCAACACAGCAAGACCTCATTTCTACAGAAAATCAAAAAATTAGCTAGGTGTGTTAGTGCACACCTGTAGTCAGTCCCAGCTACTCAGGAGGCTGAGGCAGAAGAATCACCTGAACTCAAGAGGTCAAGAGTGCAGTGAGCTGTGATCATGACACTGCACACCTGCCTGGCAACAGGGTGAGACTTTGACTCAAAAATAAAATATCAGTTCACTTTTTGCAAGAATGTTTTATATACTAATAACATAAAATGGATGCCCCAGGGTATGGGGGAGAAGGCAATAGGAACGGGTACAGGAACAGAAGAGAAGAAAGAAGGAGAAAGAGAAGAGATTTTAAAAGGAAAATCACTGTGAGAGGATATTACAACTATGTTGGAGACTTTGGGAGCCAGTAATAGGTACACAAAAAACACGCAAATGAAAAGATGTTTCAAAACCCAGGGAGTAATATAATTGAGAAAAAAAGTGCAATCATGGTTCACTAGATGTGTACTATGTACTCCGTGGTGAACCATGTTGATGTAGTAATGTTAATTAAAAGTTGTAACACTATATTGGGAACTTGGGGGCAGGAAAGTGAAAAGGGTTGTAAATGCTTAATTTCCCTCTCACATAGTAGGAAAAACTGGGAAAATACTAGCATAAGCATATTATTTAGAAGTAGATGCATCAATCATCTGCCAAAACAGCTAAAAGGATTGAAAGTTGTTCCCTCTGGGGAAGGGAAAGGCAGGAGAGAAGGGATAGGGGACTGCTATTGTGTTGTCTGGTTTTTGTTATATAATATACCTTGTGATAAATTATCAGGATACTTCCGGGTGCAAACAGCAGACATGCTAACTCAAATTAACCTAATAAAGGCCATGTTGCCTCACATACGTTCAGAAGTGGGGCATTTCCAGGATCAACTATGAGCAAGAATCCCAATTTTGTTTTCTTTCTTTTCTCTCTCTTTTTAAAAAAATTAATTATTATTATTTTTTGTTTTGAGGCAGAATCTCTGTGTTTCCCAGGCTAGCCTCAAACTCTTGGGCTCAAGCAATCTTCCTGCTCCAACCTCCTGAGTTGCTGGGATTACAGCTGCACACCACCCTATCTGGCTCTCATTTTTCTGTTCTGTCAATCTTCAACTTGTCATTAGTTACCTTCAAGTTCACAAGATGGCTACAACAGTGCCAATGAACACAGCCACACTCAGCAACATCCAATGGAAGAGAGTCTGTTCTTTGCCTATGATTCTTATTATTAATGATCACATACACAGACTCCTAGAAGCCTCGCAGCAAATGTCATTACCTGGAATTTTGTTACATGCCCACATCTAAAACAGTCACTAGCAGGAGGAATGTGATCACCATCAGACTGGCCCAATCATGGTTCACTGCCTGTGAGGCTAGAGATGACGTACGCTTTCCTGATACAAGTTCAGAGAAGGGCAAACGAGGATGAGGTTGATGAAGGGTTGTTGAGTAGAGGTAAACAGTGTCCTCTATAAGTACATCTTGGCTTTTCAATTATGTGTGTGCTATTTCCAAATATTTTTCTTTCTTTTTTGATTTGTTGTAGAGACAAGATCTTGTCAAGTTGCCCAGGCTGGTCTTGAACTCCTGAGCTCAGGCAGTCTTCTTACCTCTTACCTCCACCTCTCACAGTGCTGGGATAACAGGCATGAGCCACTGCACCTGGCTTGGAGAACTTTTTTTTGAGTTGGAGTCTCACTCTGTCGCCCAGGCTGGAGTGCAGTGGCACATTCACGGTCACCCTAGCATCAACCATCAACCTGCAGGGCTCCAGTGATCCTTCTGCCTCAGGCTTCCAAGTAGCCGGAGCTACAGGCACATACTACCACACCTGGCTAATTATTTATTTTTTTTATTTTTATTTTATTTATTTATTAATTATTTTTTTGAGTTGGAGTCTCACTCGGTCACCCAGACTGGAGTGCAGTGGCCACTCCCAGCCACCGCAGCCTCGACCTGCTGGGCTCCGGCGATCCTTCCGCCTCAGCCTTCCAAGTAGCCAGAATTACAGGCATGCGCTACCACGCCCAGCTGATTTTATGATTTATTGTAGAGATGAGGTCTCGCTGCCCAGGCGGGTCTCGAACCCGCGGGCTCAGGCAATCCACTCACCTCAGCCTCCCAAAGGCGCGGGATTACAGGCTGAGCCACTGAGTCCAGCTAATTTTTTATTTATTATAGAGACAAGGTCTCACCAGTTTGCCCAAAGTGCTGGGATTACAGGCTGAGCCAACAAGCCCGGCCCAAATATTTTTCATTGAAACATTGAATCAAATAAGCAAATATGGTAAGATATTAATGAGGTTATAGTTAACTTGCACTATTTACTTTTCTTTTTATTTTCTTTCTTTTTTTTTTTTTTGAGTTAGAGTTTCACTCTGTTACCCAGGCTGGAGTGCAGTAGCACAATTATAGCTCACTGCAGTCTTGACCTCCTAGGCTCAGGCGATCCTCCTACCTCAGCCCCCCAATAGCTGAAACTACAGGTGTATGCCACCACTCCTGGCTAATTTTTTGACTTTTTTTGTAAAGATGAGGTCTTGCTATATTGCCAAGGCTAGTCTTGAACTCCTGGGCTCAAGCAATCCTTCCATC
Source organism: Carlito syrichta (assembly GCF_000164805.1). NCBI lineage: Eukaryota > Metazoa > Chordata > Mammalia > Primates > Tarsiidae > Carlito > Carlito syrichta. Next base: position 493,532 of record NW_007252891.1, on the reverse strand, counting down.
TTGGCCTCCCAAAGTGCTGGGCTTACAGGCAGGAGCCACTGTGCCTGACCTTACTTTTCTTTGTTGGACTGTTGTTTAGAGGAACAGTCAACAACTCAGATTAATGCAACTCTTTTCCAAAGTTTACTATGAATCCTGCAGAGGGGATACCAAGAGGAGTAGGGTATAGTTCTGTCCTGCAGGAGGTCACAGTTTATGAAATAGACGTAAACACATTTAAATTTAGCATAGTAAGAGTGAACAAAATGCTGTGTGAAATCTATATGGGAATGTGCCAGCTTATTTAAGATGGTCAGTAGCATCAGTTGTCTTCTCTCCTTGATCATTTTTCTCTATCCTCTTTTCTATAAGCTTTCCTTGCTTCCCCCTTTTTTCTGAAGACTGCTGACCAAGTAGTTACATATATAGCCTAGTTCTGCTTTTGGTGTTCAGAGCAAAAGAGGCTGCTGATGCTGGTTGATTAAAAGGTTTTCATTGGCAGTAGAAGAGGCTCTTGAACCTTTCAACACCACATCAGTCCAACCACCACCACAATTGTGTTTCTTCACTATGCTTCAAACTTTCCACAATGAGTCTCGAATGACCTCTTCCACTCATGCCCTGGCCTAATTGTAAACCTGTACATCTACACACATACCTGCAGATCACTGCTCCCTTTCTAAGTGATAAAATGCAAAAAGAAACTGAAAATAAGGTCTACAAAATAACAAGAATTTAAAGGTGACTTGGACCTTAGCCTGTGGAAATTATTAGACTGCATATTCTATTAGACAATGACATTTGATTTTTAAAAATTTTATTTTAAAAATATAGGGTACAATTCAGGGGTAGTTATACAAATGGTCATTGTACAGGTAAAGTTTGGGCCTCACTTGGGCGACTTCACCTGATTGGAGATCAGTTACCTTATTGATGACCTGTGCTCCACCCCCTTCCCTGGCAGTTTTCCACTACTGTCAATCCTTTTCTTACAGTATTATGACAATTGTTCAGGGCTGCTTATGAGTGAGAACATGTGATACTCAGTTATTTGTTCTGTGAGACATTAGATTTTTATTTGTTGTTTTTATATCTACCTGTTGCTATTTCTATTTACTTAAAAATCCGCCTTTTTCTTCTCTAATACTACTTTTTAAAAAAGTTTACACTATTAATTTGTTCTCTTCTTTAAATATCTGATTATTGGAAAATTCTATCTTCCTATAAAAAAACGGAAGTTCAGCCATTGCTCTAAAGCACATATTTATCCAACTCTATTAGGCAAATTTCCCTGTAGGTTGTTGAAAGTGACTGTATAAGTACTAGTTGACCCACTATTACTTCACCATTATAGTACTGCCCCACTGGTCCACATAAAAGCAGAGATAAATAAGAAATTAAATACAGATTTGCTTTTAATTACCTCTTACCAGCTGGATTACAAAAAATATGCAACCAAAGGCAAATATTTCAAGAGAAAGTTGCCTTAAAAATAAGTTCATATAGCACATTTTTGGTTTGGAGTTTGGTACTCTAGTTGAATTACACTAATTGATCAGTCAGATTGTAGGGTTTTTTTAATGCTGAATTTTATTTGAGTTACTTTCTGGGATAAAAATGCTGAAGAAAAATTTGCACTGCTAAATCTGATATTGGATCAAATGCCTTTCTTGTGTAAGGTTATTAACTTGACATCACAAATACCTCCATGTTAAGGGTCTCTCTGTGTGGCGGAAAATCTAACAACATTTCTCAGAATCTTCTTTCCTGTCCAGTTTAGTCCATCAGATCTAATAAGAGGCACTCATATGAGTTTTAGAAGGTTAAGAAGAAATGAGGCCATTATTACATAAAGACAGGTACAAGCAGATGAATAGGCCTATGTGAATTTTAAAACAGCTTCTGGTTGAGCTTCCAGAGAACCATTTTTTAGGCTACTACAGATTATGATTTCCTAGAAGTCTGTGAGATTTGCCACAAATTCAGGAGAAGCTCTTAAGAACTACCCATTTTAGTCCTATAGGTCTGACATTTGATACTCTAGGAATTTTAATGATTATGTTGACCTCTAACTGCCTGTGTAAAATTCTTTATGAAGGGGCTGGGCATGGTGGTACAAGCCTGTAGTCCCTGTTACTCAGGAGGCTAGGGCAGGAGGATTCCTTAAAGTCAGGAGTTCAACAGGGTGCTATGACCCCATGAGTGAATAGCTACTGCATTCCCACCTGGGCAACATAGTGAGATCTCATCTCTAAAAAATAAAAATTTTAAAAAAACCCAAAAGTTAAAAAAAATTAAGAGATAAATCATCCTTGGTAAAAGATAATATCATCTGGGGAACACACATGCACACACACACAATGTCTGACATTCAATAAAAAATAAGTATGCATGGCCAGGTGTGGTGGTTAATGCTTATAATCTCAGCATTTTGAGGGGCTGGGGTGGGTGAATTGTTTAAGGCTAGGAGTTCGAGACCAGCCTAGGTAAGATAGCAAGACACCATCTCTACCCTAAAAAAAAAAAAAAAAAAAAAAACCAGGAGCTGTGGCGTGTGCCTGTAGTCCGAGCTACTTGGAAGGCTGAAGTGGGAGAGCTCTTGAGCCCAAGAGGTTGCATTTGCAGTGAGTCGACCATACCACTGCACTTCATCCTGGGCAACAGAGCAAGATTCTGTCTGAAAAAAATAAAATAACTAGGCATATAAAAAACCAAAACCAGTCGGGCTCGGTGGCTCAGCCTGTAATCCTGCGCCTTTGGGAGGCGGAGGTGAGTGGATTGCCTGAGCCCGCGGGTTCCAGACCCGCCTGGGCAGCGAGACCTCATCTCTACAATAAATCAAAAATCAGCCGGTCGTGGTAGCGTGCCTGTAGTTCCAGCTACTTGGAAGGCTGAGGCGGAAGGATCGCCGGAGCCCAGCAGGTCGAGGCTGCAGTGGCCGGGAGCAGCCACTGCACTCCCGTCTGGGCGACAGAGTGAGACTCCAACTAAAAAAAAACCCCAAAAAACAAAAAAAACCCCATATGACTGATACTTTAGAGGGAGAAAACAGACAATAAAAGGAGATCTAGATATTAGCATTGGTAGACAAAAACTTAAAGTAATTATTAACTAACATGTATGAAAAATAGACAAAGTAGATGAAAAGGTAGATAATTTCAACAGCAAATTATTAATATATCTAGAAAAAGATTCAAATAGATATCCTGTCATTGAATTAGGAACTCAATGGATGAATTTGAAATGCAATACAAGCCGGGCTCGGTGGCTCAGCTTGTAATCCTGCGCCTCTGGGAGGCTGAGGTGAGTGGATTGCCTGAGCCCGCGGGTTCGAG
>NW_007252891.1:484924-489723 GCF_000164805.1 Carlito syrichta | reverse complement strand
GGGGGGGGGGGGCGGGGGGGGCGGGGAGCCGCCACTGCACTCCAGTCTGGGCGACTGAGTGATACTCCAACTCAAATAAATAAATAAAATAAAATAAAATAAAATTTATTTACTTATCCATTCAATCATTCATTATTTTAGATTCAAGGAGTACACACACAGGCTTGTTACATAGGCATATTTGTTGATGATCAAGTTTGGGCTTCTATTGAGCTCATCACCCAGGTGGTGAACATGGTACCCAGTAGGTAGTTTTTCAACACTTTCCCCCTCTCTTCCTCTCACCCTTTAGGAGTGCCCCAGTGTCTGCTGCTGCCATCCTTGTGCCCATGTGCATTCAGTGTTTAGCTCCCACTTGGTTAGGGATAACATGTGGTATTCAATTTTCTGTTTCTATGATAATTCACTCAGGATGATGGTTCCTAGTTGCATCCATGTTGCTGCAAAGGGCATGATTTTGTTCTCTTTTATGGCTGCATAGTATTCCATGGTGTATATGTGTCACATTTTCTTTATCCATTCCACTGTTGATGGGTACCTGGTTTGGGTCCACATGTTTATTATTGTGGTCAATGCTGCAATAAACATGGGAGTGTAGATGTCTTTTTGAAAGAGTGATTTCTGTCCTTTTGGGTATACAAGGGAAACCCAAAAAACACAGAATTGTCTTTTTTTTTTTTTTTTTTTGAGCATGGACCCTTTTGTAGGCTTCCTCTGCTAGGTAAGTCTTCTAGGAACCCATTGGCATCAGTGTACCAGCTAGCATTGTTGTGCGAGGCTTCAGTTAATTTTTTTTTTTTTGAGATTCTTTTAACATGTTTGCCCATTTTATGATGGGTAATTTATGTGAACAAAGTGTGGCAGTTCAATGCACCTGCCCACACCATGCTGAGTGGTCAGCAGTGTTTAACCAAAAACAGCATGATCCCTGTGTCTCACTCTCCCTACTTACCCCATCTCTCCCCAAGCAGCTTTTGTTTCCCCAGATGAAAAATGTCCTAAAAGGGAAACATTTCACTGATTTGGAAAAGGTGAAACAAAAAGCAGCAGAAACACTAAAGGACATCAAAATCGATGAGTTCAAAAACTATTTTGAACGGTGAAAAAAACTACTTAATAGGTGTATTGCTTCAAATGGAGAGTACTTTGATGGTGACTGAAATTGAAACATGTAAGGCTAAATATGCAATTTTTTTTTTTTTGAGTTGGAGCGTCACTCTGTCGCCCAGACTGGAGTGCAGTGGCCGCTCCCGGCCACAGCAGCCTCGACCTGCTGGGCTCCGGCGATCCTTCCGCCTCAGCCTTCCAAGTAGCTGGAATTACAGGCATGCGCTACCACGCCCAGTTGATTTTTTTTTGATTTATTGTAGAGATGAGGTCTCGCCTGCCCAGGCGGGTCTGGAACCCGCGGGCTCAGGCAATCCATTCACCTCAGCCTCCCAAAGGCGCGGGATTACAGACTGAGCCACCGAGCCTGGCTTAATATGCATTTTTTAATAAATAAATTCTGGGAATTTGGGGGGCCTCCCCTCATACGCAATAGTGGGATTACTCAGTCAAATGTTAAATCTGTTTTTAGTTCTATGAGAAATCTCCAACTGCTTTCCACTGGGGTTGCGATAGCTTACATTCCCACCAATAGTGTAGGAGTGTTCCCTTTTCTCCACAACCTCACCAGCATCTGTTGTTTGTTTGTTTGTTTGTTTTTGAGTTGGAGTCTCACTCTGTCTCCCAGGCTGGAGTGCAGCGGCATGCTCACAGCCACCGCAGTGTCAACCCACTGGGCTCAGGCAATCCTTCCGCTTCAGCCTTTTAAATAGCTGGGACTATAGGCGCACGATAGTGTGCCCAGCTAATTTTCTGATTTATTGTAGAGATAAGGTCTTGCTACGTTGCCCAGGCTGTTCTTGAACCCGTGGGCTCAGGTAATCCCCTCACCTCGACCTCCCAAAGTGCTGGGATTACAGGCATGAAACACTGCACCTGGCTCTCTGTTGTTTTAACTTTTTAATAAAAGCCATTCTGACTGGTATGAGATGGTATCTCATAGTTTTGGGTTGTATTTCTCTGTTGATTAATTATGTTAAATACTTTTTCATGTTTGTTGTCCACTTATATGTCTTCCTTTGAGAAGTGTCTGTCATGTCCTTTGCCCACTTTTTAATGGAGTTATTAATTCTTTTCTGTCCATTCATGAGTTCTTTGTGGATTCAGAATATTAGTTTTTTGTCAGGTGTATAGTTTGCAAATATTTTCTCTCATTCTGTAAATTGTATGTAAACTCAGTTGATAGTATCTTTTGCTGTGTAGAAACTTTTTAGTTTAATTAGGTCCCACTTATCAATTTTGGTTTTTGCTGCTTTTGCTTCTAGGATTTAAAAAAAATAGTTTGAGTTCTTATGTTTAAGTTGTTAATCCATCATGAGTTAATTTTTTTTATATGGTGAGAGAAAGTGGTCTGTATTCTTCATATATGGTTAACCAGTTTTCCCAGCACTATTTGTTAACTAGGGTATCCCTTCCCTAATGTTTGTTTTTGACAACCTGTCAAAGATGAGATGGTTGTAAGACAGTTTCATTTCTGGGTTCTCAATACTGCTCCATTGGTCTATGTTTCATTTTTATACTAGTGCCGTGCTGTTTTGGTTACTGGGATCTTGTATAAAATCTGAAGTCTGGTAGTGTGATGCCTCTAGGCTTGTTCTTTTTGCTTAGGGTTGCTTTTGCTATTTGGGGTCTTTTTTGCTTCTATATGAATTTAAGTATTATTTTTTCTAGATATGTGAAAAATGATTTTGATAACTTGATAGGACTGCATTAAATCTGTATTGCTTTAGACAATATGGGTATTTTAACAATATTGATTCTTCCAATCCATGAACGTGGAACGTTTTTGTTTGTGTCATTTCTTATTTCTTTCAACAGTGTTTTGTAGTTCTCATTGTAGAAATCTTTCATCTCTTTGGTTAGAGGTAGTCTGAGGGGTTTTGGGGTGTGTGTGTGTGTGTATTGTAAATGGGGTTGTGTTCTTGATTTGGTTCTCAGCTTGATCATTGCTGGTATATAGAAATGCAACTGATTTTTGAGCACTGGTTTTGTAACCTGAGACTGTACTGAATTTGCTTATGAGTGCTAGGAGTCTTTTGATGGAATATTTAGGGTTTTCTAGATACAAAATCATATCATTTGCAAAGAGAGATAATTTAACTTCCTCTTTTCCTATTTGGATACCTTTTCTTTCTTTCTCTTGCCTGATTCCTCTGTCTAGGATTTTCAGTAGTAAGTTGAATAGGATCTGTGAGAGTGGTCATCCAGTTCTTAGGTGGGATGCTTTAAGCTTCTGCCCATTCAGTGTGATATTAGCTGTGGGTTTCTCATAAATGGCTCTTATTACTTTGAGGAATGTTCCTTAGATGCCTAGGTGGTTGAGGGTTTTTATCATGAAGGGATGTTGAATTTTATCAAATACTTTTTCTGCATCTATTGAGATGATCATGTGGTCCTTGTTTTTACTTCTGTTTATGTGGCGGATTACATTTATTGATTTGTGTATGTCAAATAAGCCTTGCATCCCAGGAATAAGTCCTACTTGGTCATAATGGATAATTTTTTTGATGTACTGCTTGATGTGATTTGCTGGAATTTTGTTGAGGATTTTTCATCTGTGCTCATCAGAGAAACTGATCTGTTGTTTTCTTTCTTTGTTGTTCTTTGCCGTTTTTGGTATCAAGATGATGTTAGTTTCATAGAATGAGTTAGGGAAGAGTTCCTCCTTCTCTATTGTTTGGAATAACTTTAATAATTTTGATACAGCTCTTCCTTGTAAGCCGGGTAGAATTCTGCTGTGAAACCATCAGGTCCTGTTCTTTTTTGGTGGTTAGTTTTTTATTACTGATTCAATTTTGTGGCTCTTTATTAGTCTGTTCAGGGTGTCAAATTATTCCTCTTTCAGTCTTGGGTGATTGTGTGATTCCAGGAATTTTTCCATTTCTTCTAGATTTTCTAATTTGCACACATATAGATATTGGTAATCTCTGATAATCTTACTTATTTCTTCTGGGTCAGTTGTAATATTGCCTTTTTCATTTCTGAGTGCTTTTATTTGGATTTTCTTTCTCTCTTTTTTTGTCAGTCAGGACAGGGTCTGTTGATTTTGTTTATCCTTTCAAAGAAGCAGCTTTTTGACTTGTTGATTCTTTGTATGTTTCTGGGGGGTCTTAAATGCATTTATTTCTGTTCTGGTTTTGGTTTTCTTTTCCTCTGTTAGCTTTGGGTTTAGTTTGTTCTTTGTTTATCTAGTTCTCTCAGGTGAGACGTTAGATAGTTCATTTGAGATCTTCCTGTTGTCATGATGTGGGTGTGAAGGGCAACACATTTCTCTCTCAGCACTGCTTTGGCAGCGTCCCAGAGGTTTTGGGGCATGTTGGAGATACGCTACTTTCATAGCATCAGTAATGAGACTAACAACTGACTTCTCAACAGAAAAAAACAAAGCCAGAAGATAGTGAAAAAAATGTTAAAAGAAAAAAACCCAGTCAACTAGAATTTGATAACCAAAAAATATTAAAATAAAGATATTTTTAGACAAAAATGGACAGAATTACTCATCATCAGCCCTACAATAAGAGACATACTAAAGGGAGTTCTTCACATAGAATTAAAATGATTCCCTACAGAAACCTTGAAATAAAAATAATAAAAAGTCCCTAAACAGTAAATATGTGAGTAAATATAAATTAATATTGACTGTACAAAGCAATTCTAATAATGTCTTATGGAATTAAAAATATATATAAGGC
>NW_007252891.1:484579-484904 GCF_000164805.1 Carlito syrichta | reverse complement strand
GGTGGCTGGGAGCGGCCACTACACTCCAGTCTGGGTGATAGAGTGAGACTCCAACTCAAAAAAAAATATATATATATATATGTATATATATAAAATTAAAATGCATGAAAGCAGTGAAATAGGCAGGAAGGAAATAAATGAAATTAAGATGTTTTAAGGTCCTAGGACTGTTAAGAAGTGAAACAAACCTAGGTAGCCGGGCCCAGTAGCTCACTCCTGTAATCCCTGTACTTTGGGAGGTGGAAGTGAGAGAACTGCCTGAGCTCAGGGGTCTGAGACCAGCCTGGGCAACTTGGGGAGACCTCGTCTCTACAATAAAAAAAAA
>NW_007252891.1:482754-484559 GCF_000164805.1 Carlito syrichta | reverse complement strand
TGCAACTGATTTTTGAGCACTGGTTTTGTAACCTGAGACTGTACTGAATTTGCTTATGAGTGCTAGGAGTCTTTTGATGGAATATTTAGGGTTTTCTAGATACAAAATCATATCATTTGCAAAGAGAGATAATTTAACTTCCTCTTTTCCTATTTGGATACCTTTTCTTTCTTTCTCTTGCCTGATTCCTCTGTCTAGGATTTTCAGTAGTAAGTTGAATAGGATCTGTGAGAGTGGTCATCCAGTTCTTAGGTGGGATGCTTTAAGCTTCTGCCCATTCAGTGTGATATTAGCTGTGGGTTTCTCATAAATGGCTCTTATTACTTTGAGGAATGTTCCTTAGATGCCTAGGTGGTTGAGGGTTTTTATCATGAAGGGATGTTGAATTTTATCAAATACTTTTTCTGCATCTATTGAGATGATCATGTGGTCCTTGTTTTTACTTCTGTTTATGTGGCGGATTACATTTATTGATTTGTGTATGTCAAATAAGCCTTGCATCCCAGGAATAAGTCCTACTTGGTCATAATGGATAATTTTTTTGATGTACTGCTTGATGTGATTTGCTGGAATTTTGTTGAGGATTTTTCATCTGTGCTCATCAGAGAAACTGATCTGTTGTTTTCTTTCTTTGTTGTTCTTTGCCGTTTTTGGTATCAAGATGATGTTAGTTTCATAGAATGAGTTAGGGAAGAGTTCCTCCTTCTCTATTGTTTGGAATAACTTTAATAATTTTGATACAGCTCTTCCTTGTAAGCCGGGTAGAATTCTGCTGTGAAACCATCAGGTCCTGTTCTTTTTTGGTGGTTAGTTTTTTATTACTGATTCAATTTTGTGGCTCTTTATTAGTCTGTTCAGGGTGTCAAATTATTCCTCTTTCAGTCTTGGGTGATTGTGTGATTCCAGGAATTTTTCCATTTCTTCTAGATTTTCTAATTTGCACACATATAGATATTGGTAATCTCTGATAATCTTACTTATTTCTTCTGGGTCAGTTGTAATATTGCCTTTTTCATTTCTGAGTGCTTTTATTTGGATTTTCTTTCTCTCTTTTTTTGTCAGTCAGGACAGGGTCTGTTGATTTTGTTTATCCTTTCAAAGAAGCAGCTTTTTGACTTGTTGATTCTTTGTATGTTTCTGGGGGGTCTTAAATGCATTTATTTCTGTTCTGGTTTTGGTTTTCTTTTCCTCTGTTAGCTTTGGGTTTAGTTTGTTCTTTGTTTATCTAGTTCTCTCAGGTGAGACGTTAGATAGTTCATTTGAGATCTTCCTGTTGTCATGATGTGGGTGTGAAGGGCAACACATTTCTCTCTCAGCACTGCTTTGGCAGCGTCCCAGAGGTTTTGGGGCATGTTGGAGATACGCTACTTTCATAGCATCAGTAATGAGACTAACAACTGACTTCTCAACAGAAAAAAACAAAGCCAGAAGATAGTGAAAAAAATGTTAAAAGAAAAAAACCCAGTCAACTAGAATTTGATAACCAAAAAATATTAAAATAAAGATATTTTTAGACAAAAATGGACAGAATTACTCATCATCAGCCCTACAATAAGAGACATACTAAAGGGAGTTCTTCACATAGAATTAAAATGATTCCCTACAGAAACCTTGAAATAAAAATAATAAAAAGTCCCTAAACAGTAAATATGTGAGTAAATATAAATTAATATTGACTGTACAAAGCAATTCTAATAATGTCTTATGGAATTAAAAATATATATAAGGCCGGGCTCGGTGGCTCAACCTGTAATCCCGCGCCTTGGGAGGCTGAGGTGAGTGGATTGCCTGAGCGCACGGGTTCG
>NW_007252891.1:474584-482734 GCF_000164805.1 Carlito syrichta | reverse complement strand
ACCAGCCTGGGCAACTTGGGGAGACCTCGTCTCTACAATAAAAAAAAAAAAAGCTGGGCATGGTGGCATGCTCCTGTAGTTCCAGCTACTTGAAAGACTGGGGCAGAAGGATCATGTGAACCCAGCAGGTTGAGGCTGTGGTGACCAAAAAAAAAAGAAGTAAAAGTAATGATTTATTTTAGACTATAAGTTAAGGGTGCATGTTGTAACTACTAGGTTAACCACTAACTTAGCATATAACTAGTCAATAGAGGGGGAAAATAGAATAATAAATAAAACTTGATTAATTCTTTTTTTTTTTTGAGTCGGAGTCTCACTCTGTTGCCCAGACTGGAGTGCAGCGGCACACTCAACGGCTACCACAGCCTCAACCTGCTGGGCTCAGGTGATCCTTATGCCTAATCCTTCGAAGTAGTTCGAGTTACAGGCATGTGCTACCACTCCTGGCTAATTTTTAGAATTTATTGTAGAGACAAGGTCTCATCAAGGTGCCCAGGCTGGTCTCAAACCCCTGAGCTCAGGCAGTCCTCTCGTCTCTGCCTCCCAAAGTGCTGGGATTACTGGCTTGAGCCACCATGCCCGGTCAACTTGATTAATTCTTTAAGAGGCAGAAAAGTAGTAAAAAGGAGCGTAAGCCAGATGGGCTAGACAGAAAAGAAATACAGATAAATGTCACAGAGATGAGGATATATTCTGAGAAACTCATTGTTGGGCAGTTTCATCATTGTGTGAACATCAGAGTGCATTTACACAATCTAGATGGTAGGGACTATTACACACCTAGGCTATGGGGTATAGCCTGTTGTTCCTGGGCTGCAAACCTGTGCGCATGTGACTATACTGAATACCGTAGGAAAATGTACCACAATGGTAAGTATTTGTGTATCTAAACATAAGTAGACACAGGAAAGGTGCAGTAAAAATATGGTATTATAATATTATGGGATCACTGTCGTATATGTGATCTATTGTTGACTGGAATGTTATTATGCAGCATGTGACTGTAGTAGGCATGGTATGCATAAACCTTATGAGCTTCTTGGAAAGCTTTGCTTTTTAGAAGATAACATTAGAACTGAAACCTGAAAGATAGGTAGGAGTCAAAAGCTGAAAGCAGAGGAAATAGCAGGTATACAAACTTGAGGTAGATTTTAAAAGACTTGGATATATATTCATGGAAGATGACATATTGTAACCACCCCCACTTTTTTTTTTTTTTTTTTTTGAGTTGGAGTCTCACTCTCGCCCAGACTGGAGTACAGTGGCCGTTCCCGGCCACCGCAGCCTCGACCTGCTGGGCTCCGGTGATCCTTCCTCCTCAGCCTTCCCTGTAGCCGGAATTACAGGCATGTGCTACCACGCCCGGCTGATTTTTTGATTTATTGTAGAGATGAGGTCTCGCTGCCCAGGCGGGTCTCGAACCCGCGGGCTCGGGCAATCTACTCACCTCAGCCTCCCAAAGGCGCGGGATTACAGGCTGAGCCACCGAGCCCGGCTCACCCCCACCTTTATTTTTCTTTGAGAGGCAAAAAAACATTAGTAAGTGAGCCAAGTTTTTATATTGCTTTTTTTTTGTTGTCCAGACTGGAGTGCAGTGGCATGATCATGGTGATCACAGTTCATGGCAGTCTGGATGTCCCGGGCTTAGATAACCCATCTATCTCAGCATTCTGAGTAGCTGGGACTATAGGCGTGTGCCACTACACCTGGCTAATTTTTTTTGTTTTTGTAGAGATGAGGTTTTGCTATGTTGCCTAGGCTGGTCTCAAATTCCTGGGCTCAAGCAATCCTCCCTCCTTGGCCTCCTAAAGTGCTGAGATTACAGGCATGAACCACTGCACTTGGCTTTTTTTTGAGACAGGTCTCACTCAGTTGCCCAGGCCAGAGCACAATGGCCCAATCATAGCTCACTGCAGCCTTGAACTCCTGACCTCAAGTGATTTTCCCATCTCTGCCTTCCATGTAGCTAGGACTCCAGGAACATGCCACTACACCTGAATAATTTTTTATTTTGTGTGTATATATATATATATATATATATATATATATATTTTTTTTTTTTTTTTTTTTTTTTTGGTAGAGATGGGGTCTCGTTATGTTGCTCAGGCTGGTCTCAAACTCCTGGCCTCAAGGGATTCTCCCACCTTGGCCTCCCAAAGTGTTGGAAATTATAAGTATAATCATCATAACTGGTTAGATATTCCATCATTATCCAACATTTCCCCCTTTTGAAGCCATTCTTCATTATACCACCCTGATTATATCCTTCCTAACATGATCACAATCTATACTTTTGCTTACTTGTTTAATATCTGTCTCACTAGTTAAAATCATATAGTTCTCGAGGGCAAGAATCTTGTTCACTGTTCATAACTGCATCCCCTACCCAATGCTTGACACACTAATGAATATTTGTAGGTTGACTGACTCTTAAAAAAAATATTATTCTTTCAGATGTGAAATTAGTAGACTAAATAATAAGAATAGTTTGTCTATTTGCATTTCCCATGCTGTAAAATAAACTGTCCCTGTAAATTTAAACAGTAATATTGGGTGGGGGCAAGGAGAAACAAAGTCAAATTTTAACAGTTAAGCTTAATAAACTGAGCAAACAGGAATCTGAAATGTTTTATTCATTAATGGAGAAAAGTAGGCAAAATTTTAATAATGTGATATGAAAAATATGACTTTTTTTTTTTTTTAGAGACAGTGTCTTGCTCTGTTGCTCAGGCTGGAGTGTAGTGGCAAGATCATAGCTCACTGCAGCCTCAAATTCTTGGGCTCAAGTGATCCTCCTGCCTCAGCCTCCCAAGCATCTAGGATTAAAGGCATGAGCCACCACTCAAATGTCAACTTATTTGTTAATGTTGTTTTGTCTGACAGAGAAAAATTAGCATGGGAGTAGTGACAATCTATGTGATATTTTTTAATAGCAAGGCTTAGTTGAACTGGTCAGTCAATCTTTATTCTTTCTAGTAAAAGTACACTCAGTAAGGAGTTTCTGTTCAAGCTTTTGTACGATTCATAGTCATCCAAGGTACTCTAAAAGTTATTTTGATTTGAAATGTGAAAATAGATAATATAGCTGGTCTCGGTGGCTCAGCCTGTAATCCCGCGCCTTTGGGAGGCTGAGGTGAGTGGATTGCCTGAGCCCGCAGGTTCGAGACCTGCCTGGGCAGCGAGACCTCATTTCTACAATAAATCAAAAAATCAGCCGGGCGTGGTAGCGCACGCCAGTAGTTCAGGCTTCTTGAAAGGCTGAGGCGGAAGGATTTCCGGAGCCCAGCAGGTCGAGGCTGTGGTGGCCGGGAGCGGCCACTGCACTCCAGTCTGGGTGACAGAGTGAGACTCCAACTCAAAAAAAAAAAAAAAAAAAGGAAAAGAAAATAGATAATATTTCCAATCTGTTGAAATAAAGTTGTATGATTTTAATTCTGACACTGTACATGATTAAGAAACAAATGGGCAGTGAAATACAAAAAACCCAAGTAACCCCAAAGTGCAGGAGACATAATGTATATGTAATCTCAAACCTAGATAATTGAGATTTGGTTTGTGGATCTGAGAGATGGATATACAATAATGGGTCAGAAATTGAGCAGTAAATTGATTCAATATGACACTGCTGAACACAGTAGCAGAAGATCACATAAAATTTGCCAAATGGACAACAAAAATCTGCTGACACATTTTTCAGTTTCTTCTTTTTATTTTTCTAGGAATGTCACTTTCTTTTTTCTATTTGCCTGAACTATAACTTATTTTCAAGAAATTAGGCCCCTTACTTAGCAAAGGTGGGAGGGAATGAGAAAAGGTCTATGTGGTAGCTAAGTACATATTGTGTGTAGTCATGTGAGGCTCTTACAGAGTTCTTCCAGTTACCCCAGGAAGTGAGTGTCATATTATTTACAAATGAGAAAACAAGACTTAGAAAGATAAAGTTAATTTTCTAAGACATACAAGAGGATTTGAAATTAGATGTGAATTTAGAATCTTTACTCTTTCTTTCTCTATAACACAACCAGATCCATTTCTCTAATGAGGGAAGAATTCGATAGAATGTTGGGTTTCAGTTAATACATGGAGTATATCATAAAGCTTGGGAAGCTTGTCACATGGTAAAAGTAATATACAGGGCTTTCTAGTCCACAATATACAGTAACAAGATACTAGTGATATTAGAGAGATGAAAACAGATTACATGTTCTTCTCTAGAACTGTAGTAAATCGAAAGCATATAAGAGCCTAGATACTACTGGGTATATCTTCCTTAGGTTATGGAGCAACATTGGTGGGAATGCGGACCTCTGAAGTTATGCTTCTTCATTATAACAATGAGGACACTGGCAAAAGCGTCAAAATCATTTATGCCTTCTCGATACAAAACCTTTAAATCCCTTATCAGATGTATAATTTGAAAAAAAAAATTCCATTCTGTAGGTTGTCTTTTCACTTTCTTGATGGTGTTCTTTGAAGCACAAACATTTTTAACTTGATAAAGTCCAAGTTATCTATTTTTCTTTTGTTGCTAATCCTTTTAGTGTTGAACTGTGGCTTATGGAGGAACACATGGTAATTGGTCCTTAGATACCTCTTACATGACTTTTTGTTCTTGTATCCCCAAATCATTTACATAGCATAGCCAAGAATAGGTACATTTTGTAGTCGGTTTCTTAAAATAAAATTTACCTGCTATCTCAAAGTCTGTAAGATGTTATTGCCATCTGCCCTATCCCTTGAGAACTAACCTCCAGCTTGCTATAAGAATAAAGTCACAAGCGCTTTGGAGTGTGTGGGAAGAGACTGCTGTATCATCATTGGTATCAATAGTTATCTCTGACTTCCCCTTTGCAGAAAGCTTGAACAGGCATGGCCCTGAGAATTCAACTTGTCTTGACCTCTGATTTCATAGATATGATCTTGCTAAGGTTCCCATCTTAGCTCTTGATGTCATTTATGATTTCTTGATGGAATGCATTAAGACCGACAAAATTAGTATGACCAAGAGTTTAAAGCAGATATGGGGGGGGGCACAAATTTGTTCCCACCCAAACCAGCTCCACGCTCCTCCACTGTTTCAAGAAATACCTTCTGTTTCTCAACCTATATTTTAAAAATGCATTCCGTCCTGGAACAGCAGCACCATTGCTTTGTCGGACTCATATGATCACCTGAACTGGATTTTTGCCTACATACACAGAGCAAGTGCTTAGTGCAAATTTATTTCATTGAATATTGATTAAAGTCGTAATCATTTCCTCTCGGATTCTCTTTCCAAAGTCATGCTGACAAGACATTATTTTCCCTATTCTTGCTGCTGTTTCTTTGCATTTAAAGAGTAGGAAGGAAGAACAGAGAGAGAGAGAGAGGGCTGTTTCTCACAGGTGGGCAGTAATGTGCAGTCACTGCTATCCAAGGTTTCCTTTTTTTTCCCTTTCTTTTAAGTCAGGTTCTCACTCTGTTGTCCAGGCTGGAGTGCAGTGTCACAGTCAAGGCTCACTATAGCTTCAACTACGTGGGTTCTAGCGATCCTTCTGCCTCAGGCTCCTGAGTAGCTGGGACTACAGGCACACACCACCATGCCCAGTTTTTTCTTATAATTACTTTTTTTGTAGAGTTAAAGTCCTGCTGTGTTGTCTAGACCGGTCTTGAACTCCAAGGTTCAAGCGATCCTCCTGCCTTAGCCTTCCAAAGTACTGGGATTACAGGCATGAGCCACCATGCCCTGGCTCCTTTCTATTTTTGAAGATCCAAAACCTCAATTTACAGAATTGCTCAAAGTACTGAGTCCTTAAACTAACTTGAATAGCACACAAGCCCACACCGTTATGTTCTGATTATCTTTCTAGCTCCATTACCCTTCATTCTTCCTACTTTACACTTTATGCAGGAGCCTAAAGAAACTATTGCGGTCAGGTGTGGTGACATATACCTGTAATCCCAGTACTTTGGGAGGCTGAGGTGGAAGCATCACTTGAGGATAGGGGTTCAAGACCTGTCTGGGCATCGTAATGAGACCCCCATCTCTACAAAAAATAAAAATAATAAAATAATAAAAAGAAACTACTTGAAATTTCCTGAATTCACACTAAAAAAATGCAACTACTCTTTGCATGGATTTTGTTATCCAACAAATGGAAATAGGAGTATGTGACAAAACTGTCTCCCATTATCTATTTTCCCCTTTCATAGGTCCAGAACCCTACATTTTTAGGTGGAGAAATTATGCCCATCATAGACACTATATTTCCCAGAGGATTTTGCAGCTGGTTGTGGTTCTAAGTCTATGTTGGGGTAAAGGGATGTATGTAGACTAAGTTGTATTGAGTCTGACAGTTATTAAGTGCCCGTTGCCCCATTTTCCACTATCTGGAATGTGGAAGTGACAGCTGGAGCTCTAGCCAACGTCTTGGACCATAAAGGATGAAGTCTCGCCTAACTTCCAGAGTATCGGATAAAGAAGTCTGGGATGCTGAGGTCTCTGTGGAGAGTGCAATAAATTGCGTGGTTGTTTAAGCCACTGCTATTTTAGGTCTCTGTTCCGAGCACTGGAACCTAGCTGATACACTCTATAAATTTTTTAAGATTGTTGGCAACATTGCATGAGCTAGTATTTGTCAAAGCTCTTAGAACAGTGTCTGAGAGCAAACACAAAGTTAACTACTGTTATACTATTTCCATGATTTGAAAAGTCTATTCCCTCTGTCTGGCCAGTTCTCCTAATATATTAGTCTAGGTTCTCTAGAGAAACAAAACCAATAAGATGGATGGATGGATGGATATGATATGATATGAAGATACATAGATAGATGATAGGGGACTTACAAGGAGAATTATCTCATGCAATTGTGGAGGCTGAAAAGTCTCCTGATACACTGTCTATCAGCTGGAGGCCCAGGGAAGCTGATCGCATGGCTCAAATCAAAATCCAAAGGCCTGAGAACCACAGAAACCGATGGTGTACCTCTCAGTCCATGGCCTGACAACCTGGGGGACTTCTGGTACAAGTTCTGGAGTCTAAAGGCTGGAGAACCTGGAATTCTGATGTCTAAGGGCAGGAGAAGATGGGCACCCCCGCCTTGAGAGAGAGAGAGAGAGGGAAACGTGGTGAGAGGGAGAGAGAGAAGATGGAATTCCTTCCTCCGCATTTTTGTCCTATCTGGGCCCTCAGCTGCCCACGCTGGGTGAGGGTGGATCTTCCTTGCTTAGCCCTGTGATTCGAATGCCAATCTCTTCCAGAAACATCTTCACAGACATACCCAGAAGTAATGCTTTATCAGCTATGTGACTGTCCCCTTAATCCAGTTGACACCTAAAATTAACCATCACATTTGACAAATGTCTATTATCCTTCAAGACCCAGATCCATCATGTCTTCATATGGGAAACTTTTTCTGTTCCTTATCTGAGGATTTAAGTATTCTTTGGCTTTATACTAGTTCTTAATCTTTTGCATACTGTAGCAAGTTACACATTTTTATACATACATTTACCTGCCTTATAAGCAACTCTCTCTATTTCTTTTTTTTTTTTTTGAGTTGATGTCTCACTCTGACACCCAGGCTGGAGTGCAGTGACATACTCAACGACTACTGCAGTCTCAACCTGTTGGGCTCAGGCGATCCTTCCACCTTAGCCTTCCAAGTATCTAGAACTATAGGTGTGTGCCACCATGCCCGGCTACTTTTTGATTATTGTAGAGATGCGGTCTCACCAAGTTGCCCAGGCTGATCTTGAACTCCTAGATTCAGGCAATCCTCTTGCCTCCAACTTCCAAAGTACTGGGATTATAGGTGTGAGCCATTGCACCTGACTAACTCATTTAAAAAAAAAAAAAAAGGGAGCTGGGCATGGTGGTTTTCACCTGTAGTCCCTGTGACTCAGGAGGCTGAGGCAGGGGGATCTCTTGAGCCCAGGATTTTGAGACTGCACTGAGCTATGATGGCACCACTGCACTCCAGCCTAGGTGACAGAGTGAGAATCTGTCGCAGGAAAAAAAAAATAGCCGGGCTCGGTGGCTCAGCCTGTAATCCCGCGCCTTTGGGAGGCTGAGGTGAGTGGATTGCCTGAGCCCGCGGGTTCGAGACCCGCCTGGGCAGCGAGACCTCATCTCTACAATGAATCAAAAAATCAGCTGGGCGTGGTAGTGC
>NW_007252891.1:425137-474564 GCF_000164805.1 Carlito syrichta | reverse complement strand
AAGTACTGGGATTATAGGTGCGAGCCACTGCACCTGACTAACTCATTTAAAAAAAAAAAAAAAAGGGAGCTGGGCATGGTGGTTTCCACCTGTAGTCCCTGTGACTCAGGAGGCTGAGGCATGGGGATCTCTTGAGCCCAGGATTTTGAGACTGCAGTGAGCTATGATGGCACCACTGTACTCCAGCCTAGGTGACAGAGTGAGAACCTGTCTCAGGAAAAAAAAAAATGGAGTTATCTTTCAATAAACCTAAAATTTGCATGATTCATGTGGATTTGGATTCTGCCTTCAAGTCTATTACAATACTCAATGTGCCATTCCTTCAAACCACCCCCACCTACCCAATGATTTGGGCGCCTTCTTAGTGTAGGCGCTTCCCTCCTCCCCTCTCCTGGTCCACTGAGTTGGCCAGTTGAGATAAAGTCTCATTGAGTTGGCCACTGTGGAGGGTGATGCTGGGGAACAAAAGAGTTGGTCCCTAACCTCAGAGAGCCTGCAATGTGCTGGGTGAGACAGATCCTCAAATAATAATACACTGTACAGAGAACAGAAGTAGGAGGAACGAGGAAATACTTCATTCTGCTCTCAGGCACTGGTTATGACAATGCCTGGACAGCATTTTCGATTTTGTTTGTTTGAAACAAGGTATTGCTCTATTGCCCAGGCTAGAGTACAGTAGCTCACTGTAGTCTCGAATTCCTGGACTCAAGCGATACTCCCTCCTCATCCTTCTGAGTAGCTGGGACTATAAGTGTGCACCACCACGCTTAGCTAATCTAAAAAAAAAATTTTTATTTTTTTTGTAGAGATGAGGATTTCACTATGTTGCCCAGACTGACCTCAAACTCCTGGCCTCAAACAGTCCTCCTACCTTGGCCTCCCAAAGTGCTGAGATTACAGGCACGAGTCACTATGGTTGACCTTGGACTGCATTTTGAAATAAAAATAGCTTACCCAATGGACTGAGGAAAGGTGAGAAAAGGGTAACAGAAGACATAATGAAGAGAAGGAACAACATGTGCAAAGGTGCAGAGGCATAAAGTACATGGCTAATTTTAGTCATGAGTATTAGACTCAGGTCTTCCCAAGTTTTTATGCAAACACATTCACAAAACATTTCTTAGGGTGAGTTACCTCTACAGATGGCACGTATTATCTATTGTGTCTTGATTTTTCACTGTTTTAATTCTAAGGACAACGTTTCCCCAAGTCTGTTCCTTGCACTTAGCACGCCTCAGTAATGTCTGAAGCTGTTTTCTTGGAAAAATGCTCCTTTGTGTCAGTTCAAGGCCCACTGTCGACTCATCCTGCAGTTGGGAACATTCAGGAGCTCTTGTTCCCGAAAGCTTATTCTTTTCACTGACATTCAGTGCATTTGTAAGGTTGCACCGCAAAAACTTCCTGGTTAGATTTAGCTACATGTTGCTAGTCAGTCGCAGGCTTGTCAGTTTCCTGCTACCTGTCTTTAGTCCCTAGCCTGGGGGCAGTGCTGCTTTAATCTAGCCTGAGTCTATGTTTTGGCTCCGGTAGCATCCTCACTGATTAGACTGTATGTATGAAGTTCTGTCTGTGCCTTCAATTATTCTCTCTAGGACAGAATAAAGGCTCAGTATTTTCTTGTAGCTTGTTCTGGGAGTTGAATGAAAACCTACTGGGATGTTTAACCGGATGCTCTCTCCCAGAAGACCCTCAGCGGCTATGACTCCCACAGAACCCTAAGCCTGGCATGAATTTATGGTCACTTGGCTGGATAGCCACACTCCCGGTAACTTCTTTTAAAGTTGGATTGTTGAGCATGGTGGCTCACACCGGCAATCCCAGCACTTTGGGAGGCTGAGGTGGGAGGATTGATTCCTTGAGCCCAGGAGTTTGAGACCGGCATGGACAACATAGTGAGACCTTGTCTCTAGAAACTAATTTTTGAAAACTAGTTGTATCTGGTGGCACGCACCTGTAGTCCCAGCTACTCAGGAAGCTGAGGCAGGAAATCGCCTGAGCCCAGGAGGCCAAGGCTGTGGTGAACCATGATCGTGCCACTGCACTTCAGCCTGGGAGACAGAGTAAGACTCCAACTGGAAGGAAGGAAGGGAGAGAGGGAGAGCGGGAGAGAGGGAAGGAGGGAGGGAGGGAGGGAAGGAGGGAAGGAAGGAGAAAGGGAGGGAAGAAAGGTATATCTGAGCACCATCTGTAAGCACATGGCAGTACTGTTTTATTTCCACTTCCATTGTCCTTCACTCCCATCCCCGCAGTCTCCTGGAGGACATACCAGAGATTGTTGTTTCCGCTTCTGACTGTCCGATCCAGTGTCTGCAGCCATCCACCACTGCCATCATGAGTACTGTTCAAAACTAACAAAATGAATGAACAAGAAGTGAGTGTCCCGTATTGCGAATGCTTATTTTTTTCACAGCAGCCCCCTTATGTGGCCATGAGTGTGGTAAAGACTGAGTTAGAGGGCTGGACCTTGACATCAGGCTGGCCATGCACAAGCACTCGTTAGTAGATGGTGCTGTGCTCCTCCTAGATCAGGACTGCTTGTTTTCCGCAGCCATGTGGTCCCTCTGCTTCTCTGAATGGCTGCATCTGTTGCGAACCCCTCAAGCTTGGCCTCTGGACTCTAGGTTTGATCCCTTTCTTAATGCTGCTGCCTGAGGCACAGCTGCTAGGTTTGAGTGTGTACCCCAAAAAGCATGTTGGAAACTCAATACCCAGTGCAAAAGTGTTGTGAGGTGAGGACTAAGAGGAGGTGTTTCAGTTATAAGGGCTCTACCCTCATGAGTGGATGGATTATGAACAGGCTTGAGGCTGTGATTTCACATTCTCTCTTGCACGTGCAATGCCCCTTGCCCCTCTGCCTTCTGCTGTGGGATGATGCAGCAAGAAAGGCCCTTACAAGATGCCGAGCAGATGCTGGCACCATGCCCTTGAACTCCCAGCTTCCAGGACCATGAGCCAAATAATTTTTCTTCTTTATCAATTACCCAGCCTGTGATATTCTCTTATAGCAACTTAAATGGACTGAGACAGGCAGTGTTAGAGACCATCCTCACAAATGACTTGATGAAATAGAAACCATTAAGATCCCCATTTTTTTGTATGTATTTGTTTATTTTTTGAGTCAAGATCTCATTCTGTCACCCAGGCTGGAGTGCAGTGGCACAATTGCAGCTCACCACAGCCTCGACCCCCCGGGCCAGGCAATCCTTCCACCTTAGCCTCCTGAGTTGATGGGACTACAGGGATGTGCCACTACTCCCAGCTAATTTTTTATTTTTATTTTTGTAGAGATAATGTCTTGCTGTCTTGCCTAGGCTGGTCTTGAACCCCTAGGCTCAAGCAATCCTCCCACCTCAGCCTTTCAAAGTGCTGGGATTACAGACATGAGCCACCATACCCCGCCAAAATCCTCATTTTACATAAAAGCAAACAGTAAAGTTGCTTGTGGAGGGATGGAAAGTAACTGGCCCTTTTTATGACCAGGGTTCACCCTCAGGACTGTGTATAGGAGGCAGTGACATGGAGTGGCTAAGAATGTGGACTCGCTGAGGTGGAAGGATCACCTCGGCCCAGCAGGTGGAGGCTGCAGTGGCTGTGAGCGTGTCACTGCACTTTAGCAACAAGAGTGAGACTCCAACTCAAAAAAAAAAAAGTGAACTCGGATGCCCAATTGTCTGAGTTTAGATCATGGCATACCTCTGTGATTGTTGGAGACAAATTATATATCCTTTCTGGGCCTTGGCTTCCTCATTTGAAAAAAAGTCCTAGGCCCTACTCCTTTAACTGTTTAATTATAGACAAAGCACATAACATAGTGCTCTGGATTTAAGAAGTGCTCGATTAGCATTTGCCACCAGCATCATCATCATCAGTGAAACCAAGTTCAAGTTTGCCTGGTAGTAAGAGCCAGATAAAATAAGGTCCAGAGGTGTGAGTCACTTATCACACAACTTTGTACTTGCTTGAAGCTTTCTAGTGTTTAAAGAACCTTCCTATTTATTTTCTTGCATGAGTCCATCACTACAAACCTGCTGGCTGGTACAGCTGATTGGGTCATCTCCACTTTATAGATTCACACACTCAATACCATGCATTGTATATGCTTATGTGCCAGGCACTGCTGTGTCCTGAAAACTCAAAGATAGCAACATGTGATCCCTGCTTTTACGTCAACAAAAGCTGTCTTTGGGAGTGGGTTTTCAGGGGATGTTTTACTTCTTGCACTGCGTTGAAATTTGCCTGATTAAAAAAGAGGATCATTTTTATGGTCAGAAATGAAAAACCAGTGGTGGTGGAAGAGTCTGATGGGGAGACAGGCATGCAAATAACTAATTATAATACAATTGTCATTATGGAAGCCTAAACGGGGGTTAGTAGACATATAGGTGTTCCAGAAGGAAAGTCAGAAATAGCATTTAAGCTTAGGCAGAAATGTTAAGTGAAAGTTTGCCAAATGAGGCCAGGTGTGGTGGCTCACACCTGTAATCCCAGCACTTTGGGAGGCCGAGGCAGGAGGACTGTTTGAGGCTGGAGTTTGAGACCAGCCTGAGCAACATTTACAAGACCCTGTCTCTAAAACAAAACAAACAAAAATAGTTTGCCAGATGAATGAAGTGAGAAGGACGCTCAGGAAGAGAAAGCACAAATGAGCGTGGTATGTCCTAGGGGAACTTCTGCCATTCAGTGCTGCTTGCTGTGAAGTCAGGGGCAAGTGGCATAAGTTAAGGCTGGCTAGAGAAGCAGGAGTCAGATCATGAAATAGTGTACTATGCAGAGATGCTCAGAATTTGCTCTCTGGGTGATGGATGCTCTCTGGGTGAAGAATTTTATACTGGGGAAAAACGTGGTCAGACTTGTACCGTTCTGTTGGCAGTGTGAACTGCCACCTGATCATTCTCCAAAGGGCTAAAGTGGTCGAGGCAATACCAATACCCGAATTCAAGTCTTCTGACCCCAAGTTTAGTAGATTTTTTTTTTTTGAGTAGGGGTCTCACCGTGTTGCCCCAGCTGGAGTGCAGTGGCATAACCATGGCTCACCATAGCCTCGACTTCCTAGACTTGGACAATCCCCCTGCTTTAGCCTCCTGAGTAGCTGGGACTACAGGTGTGCTTGTTTTTGTTTTTGTAGAGATAAGATCTTGCTATGTTGCTCAGGCTGATCTCGAGCTCCTGGGCTCAAGCAATATTCCTGCCTTGGCCTCCTAAAGTAGTGGAATTACAGGTGTAAGCCACCATGCCTAGCATATTTTCTATTAAACCACACTGAATTCTCTATAAAGCAATATTTTTCCATATTGATTTGCTAGTGTGAATTTTTTTTAAATTATTGAGTTAGAGTCTCATTCTGTCGCCCAGGCTGGAATGCAGTGTGGCACACTCACGGCCACTCCAGCTTCGATCTGCTAGGCTCAGGCAATCCTTCCACCTCAGCCTTCCAAGTAGCTGGAACTACTGGCACACGCCACCATGCTCGGCTAATTTTTTGGTTTACTGTAGAGATGATGTATTGCCAAGTTGCCCAGGCTAGTCTCAAACCTGTGGGTTTAGGCAATCCTCTCACCCCGGCCTCCCAAAGTGCTGGGATTATAGGCATGAGCCACTGCACCTGGATGCTAGTGTGAATCTTAATTCTTGACTAAGAGAATGAGAAAAGATTTCACATACTAAGCAACCTTTTGCTTTTCCATATTGATTTACTAGTGTGAATTTAAATTCTTGACTAAGAATGAGGAAAGATTTTATATAATCACTAAGTAACCTAACCTTGGCTTTTATCCTTTTGGGGGGACATGCCTATTAAAAGATTTTTTCTCTGGAATCCCATCTCTTCCTTTGAATGGATGAGAGTACAATTCATTAATTCTTCAGATATGTGAGAGCATAATTTCCACTGAGCAATTTGCTCTAGGACCTAAACCCTTTATAAATTCATGCAATTTGTCTTCAGTCTGAGTTGAATTGATACAGTATGATCGAATTTTCTCCAGTTCCTTTTCTACGATTATGCATCACTCCACAGAAGTGAGGGCAGCAACCTTTCATAGGAGAGCTTGCTGTCGCCCCGAGACTCCAGCACTCTCAGTGTGTTCAACGCCTCCCTTTGCTTCACACCCAGTCCCCATCAGAGGGCATCTGTCAGCCTCATGTGCAACACACTGGCCAGCAGGGAATCTTCCACTTGGTGAGCTGATGCTTTTGCTTCCCGTGCTCTCCCCGCAGGGTCCATGCTGTTTGGCAGAAGAGAAGCGAAACAGTGTCCTGTGCTATGAATGCTCTCTCTTACTTCTCCTGCCTAGTGCACAATCCCACTGTCTGGCAGGACCTTAACATTAGAGTTCCGTGGCGTCCCAAACTCCCCAAATTCTCATGGTTGGTATGGTTCAGTGTTACCATTGGAGCTCTAGTCTGAATTCATCCTAGGGATGGTATCACCATTCTGGCAAAATTCATGTCATCAAGTGCCTCTTTGCCATCTGTGTCTACTTTCTGCTTGCTGGAACGAGAGTTACTAAATGATCCTCTGTCTCACTCCTGGGGCTAAGTTCAAGTTCAGTTTTTTAAAACTATGCTCAGCAACTCGCTCTTTTTATTCATGCACTCACTTGTTCATTCATTCGTTTTTTTTTAGCGTTTACTATATGCCAGTTGCTGTGCTAGTTCCTTGGGGCACAGTATTGAACAAAACAGGTCCTTCCATCATGAACCCTCTGTTCTAGTGACCCTAAAACTTGGGGAGGAGGGGCTGTCAAAAATGAAGAATAGCTGCTTGTTTATGGACACTGGGAGGAAATGGAGGCATCCACAGTTGCCAGCAGTGTAATTGATGCGTCTTAAGTAGAAGTTTAAACATCTCTTAATGGTTATATATGAGCATGATTGCTATTTTCAATTTAATTGGAGGGAAGGCAATATGCCACCTTAACGTATTGCACTAGAGACCATAGGATGAAGTTATTTGTTGAAAAGTTAACATGATTCCTCAAAAAACGAAAAATAGGATTGTCATAAGATCCAGCAATTTCATTTCTGAGTATATAGCTAGAAAAATTAGAAGGAGGATCTTGAAGAAATATTTGTACACTCATGTTCACTGCAGTATTATTCCCAATTGCCAAGACGTGGGAACAGCGCAAATGTCCATGGACAGATGAGTGGATAAAAAAAATGTGGTATACACATATAATGGAATATTATTCAACCTTAAAAAAGAAGGAAATCGCCGGGCTCGGTGGCTCAGCCTGTAATCCCACGCCTTTGGGAGGCTGAGGTGAGTGGATTGCCTGAGCCCGCGGGTTTGAGACCCGCCTCGGCAACTTGGCGAGACCTCATCTCGACAATAAATCAAAAAATCAGGCAGGCGTGGTAGCACTCGCCTGTAATTCCGGCTACTCGGAAGGCTGAGGCGGGAGGATCGCCGGAGCCCGGCAGGTTGAGGCTGTGGTGGCGGGAGCGGCCACTGCACTCCAGTCTGGGCGACCGAGTGAGACTCCAACTCAAAAAAAATAAAAATAAAAAAAAGAAGGAAATCCTGTCATATGCTATGACATGGATGAACCTCGAGGACATTATGCTGAATGAAGTAAGCAAGTTACAAAAGGACAAATTCTGTGTGATTCCACTTGTGTGAAATAGCTGGAGTAGTCAAAATTATGGAACCAGAAAGCAGAATGGTGGTTACTAGGGGCTGGGGGTGAGAAGTTGCTTAATGGATATAAGGTTTCAATTTTGCAAGATGAAAAAGTTCTAGAGATCTGTTATACAACAATGTGAATATAGTTGACATTACTGAATTGTACAGTTAAAATGGTTAAGTGAGCATATTATGTGTTTTTTACCACAATTTAAGATAAAAAATTTTTAAAAATTTGATCCCATACTTGGAAGACTGAGACAGGAAGACTACTTGAGCCTAGAGGTTTGTGACCAGCCTTGGCTATGTAGCAAGACCTTGTCTTGAACCAAAAAAGTACTTTTGGTTTGTTTATTTGTTTTTTAAGTTAACATGCTCAGGAGACTGAGGTGGGAGGATTGCTTCAGCCCAGGTGTTTGAGGTCAGCCTGGCCAACACAGCAAGACCTTGTCTCTTAAAAAAAAAAAGAGTTAACATGGTTAATATGGAAGCAGCTGTGGGTATGGTAGAAAGTAGTGAATCGGGGTCAATGAGAATGTCAGGGTTGCAGACTTGGCCCTGCCAATTTCTGGCTGTGTGACCTTGAGCTTCCATTTGACTTCTAAGCCTCAGTGTCCTTATGGTAAAATGGAGACCACTCCCCCTATTGCAAAGAGTTTTGCAAGGATTAAATAAGTGATGTGTGCATGTGCTGGCAGGCATCAGAGCATGGTGCCAATGAGGCACGTGGATGGGGCGATGATGAGTTTCTCTAGTACCTGCTTTATTACGGCCAGACGTGGCCGTGTCCGGACATGGAGGGGGAGGCGGCAGCTCCAGCGTTTTCTCTCTTCTGTTAGTCCTGCTACTTCCCCCACTTCAGGGCTCCGAGAGTTAAAAATCAGATGCCTAACCTGGCTGCTGCTCCTTTATCAGCAACTGGTCCTGCTGGAGGTCTTGCCAGGCTAGTTTTACTTGTCTCCCTTGTCTTATTTTAGGGAAACTCAACCAGAGAGAGTTTGAAGACAGATGTGTGAGAAAACTGAAAAGAAATACAAGATAATGAGAAACGAGGTCTGACAATTAAGTTCGTGAGCTCATCCCAGACAAAGTGCTACATGTGCTACATACCTCTTTGCTGAATACCACTATGGTCACCTTGAAGTCCTCCCCTTGGGAAGGTACGCATTGATGCCAGCACCTAGTCCACTCACCAACGCAATTTTGGGACTATTTTCTGGAATGCCATCAGAGCTGTCATCTTATTACCCTTGATGTCCTGAATGTTGTCAAAATGTCTTCCTTTCAATATTTCCTTTCTCTTTGGGTAAAGAAAAAAGTCATTGGGGCCAAATCAGGTGGGGGAGGGTGTTCCAATAGTTATTTGTTTACTGGTTAAAAACTCCCTCACAGACAGTGCTGTGTGAACTGGTGCATTGTCACGATGCAAGAGCTCCTTCGGGACCATTTCTGCACACACTTTCTCATGCCAAGATTTTCAGTTAAGACTTTCCTGTTTCTCTATTGATGTTTATTTGGTCTGCTATGCTTCTCACATTCAGCTGATGATTTTGATGTACAATTCAATGGATTTTTGCAATGTTTTCATCAGTTCTGCTCATTACTGGCTGTCCTGGTCTCTCTTTATCAGTGACACTTTCTCTTCCCTCAGAAACACGTTTAATCCGTTTGTACACTGCCATTTTCTTCATGGTGTTATCCCCATAAACTCAGACTAACATATCTCTGATTTCACTTCCACTCTTGCCAAGTTTAACAAGTTTAATTGTTTGTTCATTGCTCTAGTTCAAGCTCTGACATTCTCTCAATGGCATACAAAAACATGCAACAACAATAATGAATGCTCCTTAGCAAGGCACCACCACACATTGACACGAACACAGCTGTGAGACACTGATATACCAAGGTTATGAAAACTTACCAAGTTGTTTGTGCAGTGCTGCCAACATAAAAGCACAGTGGCAAGTTTGCAAACTTTTTTTTTTTTTTTGAGTAGGAGCTTCATTCTGTCACCCAGGCTGGAGTGCAGTGACACGCTCATGGCCACGGCAGCCTTGACCTACTGGGCTTAGGTGATCCTTCTGCTTCAGTCTTCCAAGTAGCTGGAACTACAGGCCTGCACCAAGTTTGCAAACTTAATTGTCAGACCTTGTATACTTAGAGTAGTAGTGACCTGCCAACCTTTAAAGGATGGAAAATGTGACATGTTGGCTCACATCTGTAATTCCAGCACTTTGGGCGGCTGAGGTGGGAGGATCACTTAAGCCTAGGAATTTGAGTCTAGCTTAGGCAACACAGAGAGACCTCATCTCTACAAAATAAAAAATAATTAGCTGGGCATGGTGGCACATGCCTGTAGTCCCAGCTACTCTGGAGGCTGAGGTGGGAGGATCACCTGAGCCCAGGAGGCCGAGGTTGTGGTGAGCCATGATTGTGCCACTGCACTGCAGCCTGGTCAAAACAAACAAAAAACAGTGAATTAATTTTGGTGTGTGGGAAGAATACATACCCATGTCTGGCCTAATTTAATCCTGATTAGAGTTTAGTGAAAATAAAAATAAGATACAAATTAGAAGGTAATATAAATAAATATCTACTCTCTGTATGGGTAGAGATTTTTTAGAGCAGTGTAGACTGCCAGTGGGAGTGTAATTATTTAGGAAAGCTACTTGCCTATATTTTGTGAGAAGCTTATCCCTGCAGCCTGGTCCCACTTTTAGATAGTGTTAGGTCACAATCTATATCTCAGAGGGGCCTCCACAAATGTTAGGTCTGACCTGCCGGGGTCGGGTTGTGTGATCTGGTGCCATGTGAAAGATGTAAAGAGTTGCACAAAAGTTAGATTGGAAAATATAGTTTATTTAGAAAGTAGGTTAGAGAAGAAAGAATCACCTCCCCAAGATAGGGAAGGGGACCAAGGTTAGGAAACATGGCCACCATGGCTCAAGGAGCTACATGGTCTGACCATGGCTTAGCAAAGCAAATGGTAGCTGGTTGCTCAAAGTCTAACCCTTTTTAAACTTTCCCTTTGATGAGGGAAGGTCTTTAAGGTGATTGGGTGGTGGCCTGCTCCATGTCATCACGGAGGGCAGGTATGCACAGGTATTGATGTCAGGTGATGGACAGCAGGCAGATGAGTGGGTTAGTCACATGACAGTTGCTATGTTGATGGTGTCTATGTCATGAAGGTCACAAAGGGCTAATTAGGTAAACTTGTTTACAAATCAAGGTGGGGCCGGGGTTGTAAAGCAATTATCAATAGCTACCTCTGAGAAATCAGTTCTGTCCTTGGCTAGTGATCAGAAGGTAAAGTGAACTGCTACAGAAACATGACAGATCTAGGCAAAGTTAAAATGGCTGCTCTCTGGCTATATTAACCCCATGTTAAGTCCTGTCAGATACGCACATTTGAGAAATCATAATACACAAGGAAATGGTAACAGCAACGCTGTCACAAATAGTAAACTGCTGGAAATAAATAGAGGATGAATAAACCGCAGAACATTTAGAAGTGAAAGTGAATGATCTGAAGTGTTCGTATCTGCATGCTTAAATTAAAAACACATAATACTCGGTGGCTCAGCCTGTAATCCGGTGCTTTGGGAGGCTGAGGTGAGTGGATTGCCGGAGCCCGCGGGTTCGAGACCTGTCTGGGCAACTTGGCAAGACCACATCTCTACAATAAATAAAAAAATTAGCCAGGTGTGGTAGCGCACGCCTGTAGTACCAGCTACTGGGAAGGCTGAGGCGGAAGGATCGCCGGAGCCCAGCAGGTCGAGGCTGCGGTGGCCGGGAGCGGCCACTGTACTCCAGTCTGGGCGACAGAGTGAGACGCCAACTCAAAACAAAACACATAATATTGAGTGAAAAATTAAGTTACAGAGTATCACATACAGTGTAGTACCAACTGTATACACTCCTAAAATATGAAAAAGGTACTACATGCTGTTTGGGAATATAGACATATTTGGTAAAAGTATGACATCATGGAAATAAAAAGCACCAGATTCAGGGTGAGGCGACCTCTGGGAAAGAAAAGAATATGGTAGGAGATTACCAGGAGCTTGGACATGTTGGTCATGTTTTATTTCTAGAGCTGTGTGATGGGTACATAGGTGTTTGCTATGTTATTCATTGTGGCTCTTCAGAAGTGTAAAATGTTTCCTGATATAAAATGTAAAAATGACACTTATTCCTTATAAAAACTAAAATGATATCTATGTACATAATTTAATCTTTACCACTTATCTCAGTGCATGCCCAAAAGTATTCTACTTTTTGAAATGAGGTCTCGCCGGGCTCTGTGGCTCAGCCTGTAATCCCGAGCTTTGGGAGGCTGAGGTGAGTGGATTGCCTGAGCCCGCGGGTTCGAGACCCACCTGGGCAACTTGGCGAGACCTCATCTCTACAATAAATTAAAAAATCAGCCGGGTGTGGCAGCGCGCGCCTGTAGTTCCAGCTACTTGGAAGGCTGAGTGGAAGGATCGCCGGAGCCCAGCAGGTCGTGGCTGCAGTGGCGGCAAGCGGCTACTGCACTCCAGTCTGGGCGACAGAGTGAGACTCCAACTCAAAAAAAAAAAAAAAAAGAATTTATACTTAGTAATGGAAGAAATCTCAAAGGAAATATGATATACTCTTCTATTTAAAATTAACATATTAAAAATTCATAAAATAAATCACAAAAGCACTAAAGCTGTAATCGAAAAAGCACGCAAAAAAGTCAACAGTTAATTTGCAGAGAGAGGAATACAAATAATTACTAAACATATGAAAAATATTTTAACTATTTTATCTCTGCAGTTAAAGAGATGAGAGTTATAATTAGCTTCTCATTTTTGGTCTATAAATTTAGACAAGATGGGAAAGTGAAGAATAGTGTTGGTAATGTGGCAGAACTTTATATTAATAACTTAAAGATATTCATATCCTTAGACCATTAATTCTACCCTTAGAAATTTAATTCGAGAAAATAATTAAAGAGGTTATAAGTAGACAACCACTGGGTGTGTTTCAGGGTTACTGCTCCTTCTCTTCTTTTTCCTGTTCCATGCACATGGAAACAGCAGAAAGACCCCCGACATACACTTTGTGCAACACGACTCTCACACCCTGACCACAGCCAGCTGGGTCAGGTATGGGTAACTGACCTCAGATGGGCCAGGATCCCTTTCCCAGGAACTTTGAATTAAAAACTAAGGGGCTGGGCACAATGGCTCGTGCCTGTAATCCCAGCACTCTGGGAGGAGGAGATGGGAAGTTTGCTTGAGCCCAGGAGTTTGAGACCAGCCTGGGCTATATAGCAAGAACTGGTCTCTACAAAAAATAAAAAAAATGAGGTGGGCTGGGTGGCTCAGCCTGTAATCCCAGCACTTTGGGAGGCTGAGGCAAGAAAATTGCCTGAGCCTGTGGTGGGGGTTCGAGACCAGCCCGGGCAACTTGGTAAGACCTCGTCTTTATAATAAATCAAAAACTAGCCGGGCGAGGTTGTGCATGCCTGTAGTTCGGGCTACCTGGAAGGCTGAGGTGGAAGGATCGCTGGAGTTCAGCAAGTCGACACTGGAGTGGCCATGAGTGTGCCACTGGACTCCAGCCTGGGCGATGGAGTGAAACTCCAACTCAAAAAAATAAAAATAAAAGTAATTTAAAAATGAACCTGGTGTGGCAGTGCACGCCTGTAGTCCCACCTACTCAGGAGGCCGAAGTGAGAGGATCACCTAAGCCCAGGAGTTCCAGGCTGCAGTGAGTCTGATCGTGCCACTGTACTCCAGCCCGGGTGACAAAGGGAGACCCCAAATCTAAAAAAGAAAAAAGGTCCCAAACTAAGGGATTGTCACCTAAGTTCTGGTGGCTTTCTTAAATGGAGAGGATACAAATATGAGAGCTGCTGTTTTGCATAACCTAGTCTGGTGTGCAGAGGCTCAATCTCAGCAAGGGACAGAGGCAGGGACAGGAAAGAGTGTGGGTGCGTCCTATCTTGCTTGCTGAGGCTGAGTGCATCCCTGTCAGGAATTCGAATAACGCTTCCCCCGCTTGCTCAGGCCAGCTCCAGGAAGGCCCTGGTAAGATTCTTGCTGCTCCAGCCCAAGAGAACCCCAGAGTCTGTCCAGTGCCTCAATATCCCCAAACACAGAGAGTGAGGGGAGTGAGTATTCTAACTTCCAACTCAGAAGGTCTACTATGGAGGAAAGGAAGGAGTGGAAGAAAGAACTTCCACTTGGTCGAGCACTTAGTAAAATGAAAATAAACATTCTATGTGAACTATTTTAGATAGTTGTTGGCCTACAGTAAACAGTACCTTAAACAAAAAGCAGACAAAGAACATGCTAAGCCAGGAGTGAATGAGAGTTTGGAGTGTGACCAGTATCACCTTTTTTCCCCATTTTTTTTTTTCTATTTTTCCTCCCTGGTCACAATATATTGCACTGGGTTCCGGGCTTTCTTAGTAATTAGCCCTTGGTTCATAACATCTTGTAATACACTAGAATGATAGTGCTTATATATTTTTCTTTTCTTTTTTTTCTGAGTTGGAGTCTGACACCCAGGCTGGAGTGCAGTGGCACAATTATGGCTCACCATAGCCTCGAACTCATGGGCCCAAGCAATACTCCCTCCTCAACCTCCCGAATAGCTGAGACTACAGGCACACACCACCACACCCTGCTCATTTTTTAATTTATTGTAGAAGTGAGGTCTCGCTATGTTGCCTAGGCTGGCTTATGTCTTTTTCATATTTGAATTTTCCCACAGCACAGAGTAGGTACTTAAATGTTTGGAATGAAAGCATGCGGGAACGATGAAATAAAATAATGCAAATATAGTTAGAAAACTCCTCTCATATGAAAGGCTTATGGAAATGTACTGATCATCATGAGATGATGATTTCTTTTGAAGTTGAGCATTTGCCACAGTTTGCCTATGAAGCCAGTGACTTTTAGCTAATTATAACTTCTTTCCTCTTAGGGGTCAAGACAGCTGTGATTTTATACTTCGAATGAATCTCTTTCAAGGCTTTTTTTTTCAAAAACACTCTGTTCCAGTTGCCAATTGGTTTATTATCTGGGTCATCAACCGTCCAAATCTGAGAATATACGCTTTCTGGACTTAGAAATACCATCAAACAGAACATTTTCAAATACTGGAGATGACTACTATCTCTATCCCTTTTTTCAAATCTCTTTAAATCTCAATTCTCCACAAGATTGTCTTTCATTAAGAAGGTGGATTTGGATCCACACCGCAATCTAACTCTACCTGCAAAGTGTACTTTTTACCAAAGACAGAGTGGTGGATTCTTTATGTTTTTGGAAAGAGACTTAAATATCAAGGGAAATGAGTTGGAAAGGATTCATGTTTTCTAGATATTTGACACAGCACTATATATAAACTGGATTGTACAGATGATTTCCAAATAGTTAATAATTTCAGTGCCTTTCTTCTTGTCATAATTCCTACGCAAGCTCTGCCATTTACTAGATATATGACCTTGGAAAAGAAACTTAAGCTTTCTAGCTGGATCAGTGGTGTGCTGTAGTCTCACCTCTTGAGAAGCTGAGGCAGGAGGACTGCTTGAGCCCAGGTGTCAAAATTGCAGTGAGCAATGATTGCACTACTGCATCCAGCCTTGGTGACAGAGCAAGAAGGAATGAAGGAAGGAAGGAAGGGAGGGAGGGAGGGAGGGAGGAAGAAAGAAACAAGCTTTTTGTATCTTAGTTTCTGCACCTAAAAAATGGAATAATCGTTCCTACATGATTGATGTACACTGATGGGGCATTTTGAGGAATAAACAAGGTAAGACATGTAAAGTATCTGCCACAGTTCCTGGCTCAGTGTTCAACGAGTAGAAGTTCATGTTGATGGTAGATTTTCCACTTTCTTTACTTGATGACCTCATATAAGATCACATTTAGCCTCTGTGCTTTACTAGTCTTTCCTTCTGTAAGATGGAGAAAATGGTACCCGTGTATTCAAATACCTGGACATATGATTAGCTGTTGGGAGCCAGCCTTGGAGGCCCGTCTGATTGACAAAGTCCAGGTGCGCTGAGGACCCCCGGCTGCAAAGCGAGTCCGGGCAGTTGAGGCCCTTCTGTCTTCCGTCTTTGCTGTTGATACAGCTGAAGAAATTTTGTGTAGTCGTGGAAGAAGAAGATGGCATGTTTATGCAAACAATGATTTAAGGACAGAGCTAACTTGGTAGTGTGAAGAGCCTGGCCCTCAGAAGAACAGGGTTGAAACTGTGGATCCACTTGTCACTAGCTGTGTAACAATTGTCAATGTATTTGTCCATTTTGCATTGCTATAAAGAAATCCTGAGGCTGGGTAATTTATAAAGGAAAGAAGCTGGTTTTGGCTTAGGGCTGTGCATGGTGCTAGCATTGGCTTCTGGTGAGGCCTTAGGAAGCTTACAATCAGGGCGGTAGGTAGAGAGGGAGCAGGCGTGTCACTTGGTGAGAGCAGAAGCAAAAGAGGAGAAGGTAGTGCCAAGCTCTTTTAAACAGTCAGTTCATAAACTAACAGGGAATGAATTCACTTATTACCTCCAGGAAGGCACCAAGCCATTCATAAGGGAAGCCCCTTGTAACCTAATCACCTTCCAGGGCCTACCTCCAACACTGGGGATCACGTTTCAACATGAGATTTGGAGGGGACAACAATCCTAATTGTATCAGGCAACCCCGATCCTCAGTTTTCTTATTTATAAAATGAAAAGGCATGTATCTATAGAGTTAAGGCTGAAATTAAGTAGTTCATAAGAAAGTGCATTCAATTGATCTGCACATGCGTGCAGTTATCTTTACCAGTACCATACAAGACTGTTTATGTTTATTTTGTTTAATCATAGTATGCTCAGATTTAGGTTTTTGCTCTCATGTGGTTATTTTGTCACTTTAGAACATTTTATCTGTGCTTTACCCTATGTTCATAGATGTACCCAATTTTATTGATGTCTTTATGTATTTTTATTTTTTATTTTTTTGAGTTGGGGGTCTCAATCTTTTATTTTTTTGAGTTGTGGGTCTCAGCCTGTTGTTCAGGCTGGAGTGCACTGACACGATTACGACTTTCTGCAGTATCTAATTTCCGGACTCAGGTGATCCTTCTGTCTCAGCCTTCCAAGTAGCTGGGACTACAGATGCATGCCACCATGCCTGGTAAATTTTTCATTTTTTTTGTAGAGACGGGGTCTCGCTCTGTTGCCCAGGCTGGTCTCAAGCTTGGCTCAAGCAATCCTCCCACCTTGGCTTCCCAAAGTGCTGTGATTACAGGCATGGGTCACCACTCCTGGCCTTGATATCTTTATGAAACATTCAAATATAGGCTGCATTTTCCAAAATATGGCCTTGGTGTTTTAAGAGACACAGTGAAAATTACTTATTAAAATGCAACGGGGTCAGGCACAGTGGCTCACGCCTATAATCCCAGTGCTTTGGGAGGCTGAGGTGAGAGGACTGCCTGAGCCCACAGGTTTGAGACCAGCCTGGGCAACTTGGTGAAACCTCATCTCTATAATAGATCAAAAAAAGTAGCCGGGCGTGATGGCGCATGCCTATAGTTCCAGCTACTTGGAAGGCTGAGGCGGAAGGATCGCCTGAGCCTAGCAGGTTGAGGCTGTGATGGTGGGGAGCGTGCCACTGCACTCCAGCCTGGGCGGCAAGAGTGAGACTCCAACTCAAAAAGAAAAAACAGAAAACAAACAAACAAACAAACAAAACCGCAGCAAACTGTTTGCTAAACAATAAGGCTTGTTTTCATGTTTGGTAGGTCAATGCACCGTTCTTTCCTCATGTTTTAGAGGAACTTAAACAACTCTGCATGCATAATTTCTTTTTTGTTTTAATGTAACTTTTTTTTTTCCTGAGCTCTCTGTCACTTAGAAAACACTTGTACAATTCTTGAGAATATCTGCTTTGAAGCTGAGCACGGCGGCTCAAGCCTGTAATCCCAGCACTTTGGGAGGTCAAGGCAAAAGCATTGCCTGAGCCCAAGAGTTCAAGACCAGCCTGGGCAACATAGTGAGATCTCCTCTCTACAAAAAATTAGCCAGATGTGATGATGTGCACCTGTCTGAGCCCAGCAGGTCGAGGTTGCAGTAGCTGTGAGTGTGCCACTGCACCCAACCTGGATGATGGAGTGAGACTCCAACTCAAACAAAACCAAAGAATATCTGCTTTGAGTCTGAAATAAAAAAAAAACAAGCCCAAATAAATTAAACTTGATCAATGACATTAGGAAAGAATTTCTGTCAGGGTTACTTTATTTATTTATTTTTTGAGTTGGAGTCTTACTCTGTCGCCCAGACTGGAGTGCAGGGGTCGCTCCCGGCCACCGCAGCCGTGACCTCCTGGGCTCCGGCGATCCTTCCGCCTCAGCCTTCCAAGTAGCCAGAATTACAGGCATGCGCTACCACACCCGGCTGATTTTTTGATTTATTATAGAGATGAGGTCTCGCTGCCCAGGCGGGTCTCGAACCCGCGGGCTCAGGCAATCCACTCACCTCAAGCCTCCCAAAGGTGCGGGATTATAGGCTGAGCCACCGAGCCCGGCTTAGGATTCTTTTGGGTGTAAATTATAGAAATCAAACTCCAAAGTAGCTTAAACACAAAGTGGGATTTATTGGCTGATCTAACTGAAACTACCTTTAGGTATAGCTGAATCTAGCAGTCCCAATAAGGTTGTTGGAAGTTGGCATTTGCCAAAATTTCTTCTAAAGGATTCACTTCCTCTAAGATGAAGGAAGAAAAAGGCAGAGAGTCGTAAGCAGCTCAAACTTACATCATTCCTATGGCTTATTATTCAAGAGGAAGAGGGCCAGCCCTCTCCCAGCATTCAGAAAGTAAATCTTAGCCAGGCTCGGTGACTCAGCCTGCAATCCCGTGCTTTGGGAGGCTGAGGTGAGTGGAATGCCTGAGCCTGCGGGTTCGAGACCCGCCTGGGCAACTTGGCCAGACCTCATCTCCACAATAAATCAAAAAATGAGCCGGGCGTGGTAGCGCGTGCCTGTAGTTCCTGCGACTTGGAAGGCTGAGACGGAAGGATCGCCGGAGTCCAGCAGGTCGAGGCTGCACTGCACTCCAGTCTGGGTGACAGAAGTGAGACTCCAACTCAAAAAAAAAAAAAAAAAAAAGTAAATCTTGGCTGGGTGCCATGGCTCATGCCTGTCATCCCAGCACTTTGGGAGGCCTAGGCAGGAGGATTGCTTGAGCCCTTGCTCAATTAGGCCTTGCTCATCACTACAGAGAATCAAAAAAATAGCCAGGCACAGAGGTGTATGCCTGTGGTCTGGTTACTTGGGAGGCTGAGGTGGGAGGATCACCTGAGCCCAAGAGGTTGAGGCTGCAGTGAACCATGATCGTGCCACTGCACTCCAGCCTGGGCAACAGAGTGAGACCCAACATACCACAGACCCCACACAGAGAAAATCTTGGGAAGACCCAGTTGATTCTCTGGACTCAGTTACCCATCCCTCTGGTGGGAAGAACAGAGGGAAGCACCATGATCAACAGTCCCACCAGGATCACATGTAGTGAGGGATGTTGGGTCCTCAAAGGAAAATAAGGGCAGGGTTGGGAGGCAGATATCCAACACACCAAGGCTAGACCATTTTTAAGGCAGCGCTAGGACTAGAAGCCAAGATCTCAGTCCTAGTGTGGTTCTAGCGGTTACAGTGAGGAAGAGAAATAGGTCATCTTAGAGCAAAAGTAGTTGGAGCCTCTTTTTTTTCCTTTTGAGTTGGAGTCTCACTCCATCACCCAGGCTGGAGGGCAATGGCCACCCCAACGTCGACCTGCTGGCTCCGGCAAGCCTTCCGCCTCAGCCTTCCAAGTGACTGGAACTACAGGCGTGTGTTATCATGCCTGGCTAAATTTTGTTGATTTATTGTAGAGATGAGGTCTCGCAAGTTGCCTGGGCTGTTCTCGAACCTGTGGGCTCAGGCAATCCCCTCACCTCGGCCTCCCAAAGTGCTGGGATTACAGACTTGAGCCATTGTGTCCAGCCTGGAGGCTCTTTTTAAAGGAATATAAATTACAAATGAAGATAAAGCTCTGAAAAGTTAAGTAAAAACCATTGTTTTCCACTTTTAGGAGTATATGGATATTGCAGAATGCAAACCTTTGCTATTGCTGATGAATGCTCCGCTGCCCCCATTCTGTAATTTAGTGTGGAAGTGGATGGAAAGGCATGCCTCTGGCTTCCCTCCTCCTTGTTTTCTTCTTGTCAAAGGGAATATGCCAGAATAAAGTTCTGAGGAAAATAAAAAAGCGACAGAAAACTTCTTAAAATTTCTAGATGGATAAAGGGTATTAAAAAAAGAAAATGGATGATTGTGGCAATAACTGGTTGAGCAGTTCACATATACTATACACTACAGTAAATGTATAACTTCATTTAAATCTGATGGCTACCATATGAGTGAGGAATTGTTAGTCTGCTTATTTCCACGAAACCAAGGCTGAAAGGGTGAATACTCGCCCCAGCTCCTGTCGATGCTAGATAACATCTGATTTCAGAGCCTGTGTTCTCATCGTTATGCTTATTATTAGGTATAGATTAATTACTTCATTGATTGAGTTGGGGTCTCACTCTGTACCAGGCTGAAATGCAGTGGCATGGTCACCACAGCCTCGACTTCCTGGGTTCAGGAATATTGAAACAGCTTCCCCAGTAGCTGGGACTCCAGGTGCGCATCATTAGCCCAACTAACTTTTTGATTTTTTGTAGAGATGAGGTTTTGCTATATTGCCCAGGCTAGTCTCGAACTCTTAGGCTCAAGCAATCCTCCAGCCTTGGCCTCCCCAATTGCTGGGATTACAAGTGTGAGCGACTGTGGGATTACAAGTGTGAGCGACCGTGCCTGGCCTAAGTTCATTTAATTGCATAATTTGACTATTTTACAAGGACAATTATTGCTTGTGGGACATTATTTTGTATTTTGTCTTTGTGAAATAAAGTGCACTTGAAGTTAGCATTCGCTTCCTGCTTTTTTCCATCTCTCCTTCCCCATCAGAGATCTAAGTCCTCTAGCACTGCCTCGATCCACTGGGGTACAGGGCTCTCACTAAGGACAGTGCAAAGGTCCTCTGGTAGTCACTTCTGGAATGCATCTCAAATTGCTAAGTAGGACACTGGGGCACCAAACATTTTATTTATTTATTTATTTATTTATTTTTGAGTCGGAATCTCACTCTGTCGCCCTGACTGGAGTGCAGTGGCCGCTTTCGGCCACCGCAGCCTCGACCTGCTGGGCTCTGGCGATCCTTCCGCCTCAGCCTTCCCAGTAGCTGGAACTACAGGTGTGTGCTACCACACCGGGCTCATTTTTGATTTGTTGTAGAGACGAGGTCTTGCCAAGTTGTCCAGGCGGGTCACGAACCCGCGGGATCAGGCAATCCACTCACCTCGGCCTCCTAAAGTGCTAGGATTACAGGCTGAGCCACCGAGCCCGGCCGCACCAAACATTTTAAATCTCAAACAATAACCTTACACATTCATCACAGGGAAAGCTACCAAGAAGCTTTCCCTTTGAAGCACATCTGAACATGGATCTGCAATACTTAAACAGTGACCTAAGAAAATGTTGCCACAAAGGGTGTTTCCTGGTAGATAAATGTAGCTCAAAGAAAGATGACACCAAAGATCCCTTCTCTACACTAGCTGTGTTCACTCTTTATTGTTTTCCTATAAAGTAGCGATTGTTCCCTCTCAGTCCACAGCCAGCTTCAAGTACCGCCGTTTCACACAGGCCAAATAATCGGCCTCTGATGACCTTGTCTTACCAGCATAGCCTTTTCCTCCTCTATTAACTGGCCGACAACTGGTTTGCTGATGCTTTTGCTTATTCTCTTAGCCCTTCTGTAGTTCACTAGTCAGCCACTACTTGAGTCTTTTCTCGTTTCATCACATGGCCAGCCTGCCAGTAGATTCACAAGCTCAGCTTTGGTATCTGGGAAGTGAATGCTTTCATCTGATAGCAATGGACTGTGTTTTGTCATTGATATTGGCCTCCCAGATGGTTATCTGTTTTTCTTTACAGGCTTGATCATAGCATACTACAGTCTCAAACTTCTGGGCTCAAGTGATCCTCCTGCTTCAGCCCCAGAGTAGCTGGGACTATAGGTGTGTACTACCGTGCCTGGCTTCCAAACTTCAAAAAAAGTATTTATTTACTTAGAGACAGGGTTTCATTTTGTTGTCCAGGCTGGAGTGCAGTGGCACAATCATAGCTCACTGCAGCCTGGAACTTCTCTGGGCTCAAGCAATCCTCCCACCTCGGCCTCTTGAGTAGCTGGGACTACAGGCATGTGCCACTATGCCTGGCTCTCAACCTTTTTGATTATGCATTTCCATCAATATATTTTCTGGAAGTATATTGTTCCAAATATATGTATATTGTCCATAAAATACATACATATGCTACCATCATTAGCTTATAACTCAGACACATTATACACTTAGGGTGGATGTAAATCCACCCTAAGTGTATAATAGTCTTCCTGATGATTTTGTTAATCTTTTGGTTAAAATTTGGTTGGATTTACTAGATTGACACTTTAACTTTGTAAAAGTGGCTGTCAAAGATTTGATACTAGAAGTGTCAGTTCTATCATTTGTTTGCTGTTCTGTGGCTTCTTTGCAGAAGACTCTTGTAAAGTCATTTGTTTTGTGGGGGTTTAATTAAACCTAGATAATATACTCAGTAAATCCACTTAGCTGAATCCAGAAACTGCAGTAAGTCACATACTGGCAGGTGTGATTGGGTGGGACCACCATCACCAGCCTCTGGGAATGGATAACTCCCACTAGTCCCTGAGGATACCTCACATGTTGCTCCAGGCCAAGGAACCATTTTGTGGACTAAGTGCAGGGCCATTCATTCTATATACACAATATTAGCTGACCAGCTGACCTCAATGCCTTTTTTTTTTTAGATTAGAATTTTTTTTTTTTTTTGAGTTGGGGTCTCACTCTGTTGCCCAGACTGGAGTGCAGTGGCCGCTTCCGGCCATCACAGCCTCGACCTGCTGGGCTCCGGCGGTCCTTCCACCTCAGCCTTCCAAGTAGCTGGAACTACAGGCGCGCGCTACCACGCCCAGCTAGTTTTTGATTTATTGTAGAGATGAGGTCTCGCCAAGTTGCCCGGACGGGTCTCGAACCTGCGGGCTCAGGCAATCCTCTCACCTCAGCCTCCCAAAGTGCTGGGATTACAGGCTGAGCCACCGAGCCCGGCTGTAGATTAGAATTAAGCATAAGTAGATGTCCTCACATTTTATTCTCCTGTATCCCAAATACCTTGTACATCCTTGGAGTACACAAACCCCTGGGATGCATGGGACTGCCTTTAGAAAGTATTGGTCCAGAGAACAGTTTATCTCATAGGCAAGTATGTTTCTATTTAAAAAGACCTGCTCATTTCAATTGCTCAGCCATTTTACAGAAAGTGAAATGACTTTGAAATGAATTGTCTTTGTAGAGATTCATAATTTGCAAGCAAAATCCCCACTCTATGAAATGTTCTGAGCAACAGCTGTGAGCATTTCAGAC
Organism: Carlito syrichta; assembly: GCF_000164805.1. Taxonomy (NCBI): domain Eukaryota; kingdom Metazoa; phylum Chordata; class Mammalia; order Primates; family Tarsiidae; genus Carlito; species Carlito syrichta. The sequence goes on along the minus strand of NW_007252891.1, from coordinate 451,398 downwards.
TTGCACTATTCTCTTAACAGTTCAACTGTTGCCAAGGGAAATTGAGTTGGCTTCAAAATCTTCCTTGGTTTTGATTCTACATTTACCCTCAGTCAGACTGGGGAAACAATCTGCTTGAGGGGGACACTGAACTTTCACCAACACCATACGGGAAATTGAGATATGTTAACCTCAAGTTTCTTGAAGGTAGAAGCTAGATTGGTATTCTCTAGTTTTATAGGGCCTAGCGGTAATGAACTTCATCAGAGCAAAAATGGGCACCGGTCATACAGTGACCAATCATCTGGAGTCAGTAGGGGGAGCCTGCTTCTATCTAAGTCATCTTTTCCTGTTTTCCACTTCAGTTCAAAGCAGGAATATTTTTATCTTTCATGGCACAAATTTTTTTTTCCACTCAAGAGCCATTTCTGAGAACGTGCATAGAAATTTGCAACACTTGAGTGTTTAACAACACAAATAGAAGAAATGCAAATGCATTTTTTTGTTCACTTGTACATATGGTACAAACAATTTTATTATTTTTATATAGTTCTATTCCCCAACTGTATAGGTAACAAAATATATTGTCGAGGGGGAAAAACTAGGCTACAGAACAACACACACACATTATAAATATAAAAAGAAAAAATACAGGAAGGAAGTATATACTAAAATGCTAACAGTGGGCATCTCTGAGTTGAGAAAATATTAAGATTAAAATTTTTCCTTCGTCCGTTCCCCCTCCCCCATTTTCCAAGTTTTGAACAATGGATACGCTGACGTTTGTAGTTGATATTAAGAATTTCTTTCCTTCTAAACACCCCCCCCCCCCCCAAACGTACGTGGCATGCATTCAAACAGAATTTTCTCTGGAAATGCACCACTTGGCCTAGGGCTCACCAAGGATGCAAACACATCTCCAAACATCTTATCACTTGTTCTCGATAAGAGTCTTCTCCATAAACTCTTGCGGGTCCAACTTGCCAACTAACATCTGGAGACGCCTGCAGTTTGGAGCTGGCTCCTCCGAGCTCCGAGCCGCAGGCTGCGGATGGGGTTATTCTGAACGCACGGATTGCAGAGCGTGGCAACAGCGTTCCCACCTGCGTAACTCAACCGAGGCTAGCAGGCTCCAGGGAGCTGACGTTCAAAACAGACGTTTAGGGAAAAAGAGACGAGGTAACAGCGAATTCGAAGCGTTACCCCACCCTTGGCCAGGACCCAGGCGCCGAGCCTCCCATCGGGTTCAGCGCAGAGCGACTGCCGGGGGGCGGCACAGGGGGCTCCAAGGAACCCATGGGCACAAGCAGTGGCGCACCGGCGGGGCGGGGTCCCGTCCCGATGGGGCTCCCCTCGCCGCCGAAGGCAGCAGTACCGAGGTCCCCCACCCTTGCACTCGGAATCCTCTGGTTGAAGACGCATTGCGCGGAAACTCAGGCTGCCGATCTGCTCGTCGCACGCCTCCCGGAGTCTAGGAACTCCTAGCTGGCCTAGCGACTGCCGCGACTCCCCACCTCAGCCTACCCAGCGGCCTGGCGGAAGCGGCTGCGGCTGCGGCGCGGCTCGCGATCGCGGCTGCATCCGGGTCCTTCACGCAGTAGCCCAATCCCTGGCCTCCTCTCTTCCCACCCTCCTGTTTCTCCGCCCTCCCGCCGCCAATCCCTGATCAGCTCTCAGCCGAACATGCTGGCAGGGGAGTGAAGGCGACCGCCGGCCAATGAAACCTCGCTTCCCTTTTGAAGTGCCCAATGGGTGGACGCCGGAGGCGGGCGCTGCTGGCCACAAGGTTCGGTTGCGCGTGTGCCATGGACTCAGCCGCCCGGTGATATTGACAATAGGAGAGAGAAAGGGGCATTGACGGGGACCCACCGCGCGTAGCGAACGGCGGCTCTGGCAGCGGCGGCTCCAACTCCAGCGGCTCCTCCTCTTTCTCTTGCCTCCTCCTCCTGCTGCCGCTGCAGATCCAGTCTTCCTCCCTCCCTTCCCCCCTCCCCACGTCGTCGCCGCCGCCGCCGCCGGGTCCGGGGCAACGAGCAGAGGCGCCGCCCGCCAGGAATGTGAGCGAGGAGTCGCCGGCGGAGCCGCAACGGGGTCGGTGCCGATTTGATGGGACGGGCCCGCGGGGGAGGATCGTGAGGCCGCCGCCGCCGCCGCCGGAGCGCTGAGGTTCGGGTCCGGCCGTGAGGCCTAGAGGCGCCGCCGCCGCGGAACCGGAGGGACGCCCGCACCGGACAGCCGTCGCCCCGGGCTCCCCGCAGCTGCCCCGACCTCCCCCTGCACGTCCCGGTTCCGCCGCCCGCCCCCGCTGCGGCCCCCTCGCCCGTCTCCCTCCCCTCGGAATCACAGATCATCTTCGGATTCTTCCCCAGAAGCTTCAAGGTAACTTCGTCCCTCCCGCACCGCGGCTCGCCCGCTCCCCTTCTCCCTCCGGGTCCTCCTGGGTATCCCGCGGGGCGCCGGCCTTGGGAGGCCTGCCCGGGGCAGGCGAGGGGTGCGGTGGGGTGGGGTGCGGGAGAGGAGCGCCCGTCCCACTTGTCTGATTTACCTGCATACGCTTCTGATGGTACCTCTCACTCACTCTGCCCCTCTCCCCCGTTTTCCCCACCTTCTGGGACTGGAGGCATTTTCTTGTCCCCCTTTATCCGCTGGCGGGGGCGGGGGATAAAGGGGGGTTTGGTGTGAGGAGGATTCTGTAGCAGCTTATCTTCTCCAGGGCTTGGGGTGTGGGGTGGGAGCAAAGGGAGTGTGTAAGCATCCCTGCAGACAGACCCCTTTCCTGTCTTTCTTCCCCTACCACCTTTACCCCCTTTGGATTATTCTAAGCCTTGGAAATGTCCCGTGCCCGCTGTTTAGAGGATGATAAAAGCTTCGGGCGTCCTGGCCCAGGGCGAAACCTGTTTCCCTGGGCTTTGCACGGACCCGCTGCTACCGTACGTTCAGTTTTGCGATGCTTTAGGGTTGAGATCCTTGACGTTTATTCTGGGCCGCGGGCATAAGGGGGCAGATGATTTTTAAAAACGCTACCTGTGTGTTGTCTGTAGAGATGGGAGATGAGGGATAAAGAAGAGACAAAAAGAGTGATGGAGGAACGGGATTTACTGGAATTTATGTGGATACAGTTAGAATGAAGTCAAAAATAATTCACATAGCAGATTGGAAAATCGGCCCCTAAATTTGCGGTATACAAATGTGATGTGGAGCTTCCTGCTGATGCAGTCATTTTGATATTTTAAAGTGATCTGACATCTTCTATAATCATTCACAGTTTGCATTTCCACTTTGAATCTATCACATTACATTTAAGGCTAAATGAGGTAGATTTTTTAAAACTTTTTTTTTTTTTTTTTAAAGAAAACCAAACTCTTCAAAATTTCAAACCTCAGCATCATGTGTGTGTGTTTTTAAATGTTTTTGTTATTTTTACATTGTCAGAATCCCGGTAATCCAGGTAACTTTTTATTCTTACGTGTTCAGGAAGAAACTCCCTTACTCTTTTATTTAGAAGTTAAAACCCACTTGTCTTATGTATTGGAATGACAGGTGAGTAATTGCATTTCAGCATTTCCCCATATGCATTATTTCTCTCCGAGTCTGCCATTAATCTTGCATGGAGCCTCAGTGCCATGAAATGATGGCATCTGTTTAAATTGGTGAATGAAATTAAGCTTAACGCTTGTTACTTTTAGGAAATAGCCCTCATTTTAGTAATTAGAGAGGGTTAAAAATGCAAAAGCTCTGTTCAGTTCAATCAGTTTGATGGAGTGAAAATTAATGTTTGATGATGAACTTCAAGGTCTAAACCTCAAGGGAACTCAACTTGGTTTTCTAAGTAAGCTGTGAATTTGTTTTCATTTCAACTTTGGTGCTTGATTTCCTCATAATTTTATTAAGCTTTAATAACTTAAGGTGGATTCATACAGAAAGAAGACTTATTTGAAATATTTTAATTACGCCTCTTACATGTTTTTTTTAAAGTAATCTAGTCTGTTTTCATTTGCAGTTTGGTGTAGTTTATTATCGTTAACACAGCACATGGCATTAAAAGTTATGTTTAGATAGTTTCAGTAGTTGTAAATTTCACCTTGCTGTGATATGTTGCTGTAGATTCTTAAAGTACAAGGAGCGTTTTAACTCCAGAACCCATTCATAATATTATATATCTTGGGAAAATGTATCAATGGAAATTTTCCAGCTGCAGAATAGCTCCAAAATTACTTCAAGAATCACAAGATGTGAAGAGCTTTGCAGTTAGAAAATGGGCAGGTAGCAGAAAGAGTTCTTCAAGTCTAAATGAGTATCTTTAATGCTTATAATGGAGTAGGGTAATAAATACATTAGAATTATGATGTTGCTTCCTTGATACTTACATTATTTTCACCAAATTTCCATTGACATAAGACTTTTCTTAATTGATTCTATTTACTTTCTTTAGCACATATTCCCATTTTCATGAATGTTGTATATGGAGTTTTAGAATTTGTGTAATTCACATGTATGTTTCTACCTTGGGAGCATGTTTATGATAGATACCTCTTTCTCTTTAGTAGGGATATGTCCTCAGCACCAACTACTCCTCCATCAGTGGATAAAGTAGACGGATTTTCTCGGAAGTCCGTCAGAAAAGCCAGACAGAAGAGGTCGCAAAGTTCCTCACAGTTTAGGTCTCAAGGCAAGCCTATTGAGTTAACACCTCTGCCGCTGCTAAAAGGTAAGGCTCATGACCAGGTGGTGTGTTCTTGTTCAATTAATGTTTCTCTATCTGTAGCTAATTTCCTTTTTGTAGAGTTTTGTATCTGTTAAAATTTTGTGTTGCAAATTGAAGGGATGGGAGGCTTGAGACATACTGAAGTTACTGGTGTGTGATCAGATATACCCACTCTCCTTTTTAAAGGACTCAGTTTAATCTAAGTAGCTTCCGGCAAGTGAAAGGAATCAGGAGGGTCTCTCACATTGATGAGTAGAAACACTAAATGCCGGAGAAACTTTAAGATGTTCTTCATTTTTTTCTCCTGTTGACATTTAGGTGGAGTCATTGTATGCAGTGACAACTATAGATAGAACTGTCTAGGAGGTAGGGTCTAATGAAGCAGATGGTACCACTAACATATGTGTAGAAAATGCTGTTTGGAGTAATCCATTTTTAAAAATCAAGGAAAAAATTGTCAGTTTGTAATTGATTGTGTGTATTCTCGTTTTAGATAGTATAAATAGAAAAGATATATGATTATCAGACTTGTTTAATCTTTTTTCTTTGGAATGATTGAGAACAAGTTTGTAATTTGAAGACTTTTACAAAACTCAGATCTTTCTACTTTTGTTTGGGTATGTGGGTATTTTTTGTTGCTTTTTTTTTTTTTTAAGTTGGAGTCTCACTCTGTCGCCCAGACTGGAGTGCAGTGGCCGCTCCCAGCCACCGCAGCCTCGATCTGCTGGGCTCTGGCGATCCTGCTGCCTCAGCCTTCTGAGTAGCCGAAATTACAGGCATGCGCTACCACGCCCGGTTGATTTTTTGATTTATTGTAGAGATGAGGTCTTGCTGCCCAGGCGGGTCTCGAACTCGCGGGCTCAGGCAATCCACTCACTCACCTCAGCTTCCCAAAGGCATGGGATTACAGGCTGAGCCACTGAGCCCGACTTTTTTGTTGCTTTTAATTGTCATCTGTTTGCTTCATGTTCATGAGCACATACTGTTTGAAGAATATTAGAACATAGCTTTTATAGTGTGGAAACTATCAGAATCTATCTTTGATGGAGGATTTTTGTCTGCTGAATACTCAAGAAGGGGGAGAAAGGAGACATGAACAATACAATGAATTTTAGCGGCTTGGAGGACACCAGGCAACCTGGTTTGCTAGATCATTAATGTACATGTTTATTTCTGTAACCATTTGTGAAGTCCGAAGGTATTATAAGAAAAACTGGAATGTGACTGAAAAAGATCCTCCAAAGTGTAGCTCAGGATACTCAGCCATCTATTTTTTCTGTATGAACACTTATTTTTAAAGGGAGGGAGATTCATAACTAAGATTCTAATGTTTATTATACCTGAAATTGGTGAAAACTAAATGAATGCTAGTTACTGTAAAGATGCCATATTAGTAAATAAGAACACTTATGAGCTTTAGGGGAGAAAATTTTGGCTAAAAATTTTCCTGGTAAAAATGAAAATAGTCATTATGAGTCTTTGGGAAAAAAATAAAGGAAAAGCTCTAAGGATAACCAAGCTTGGAATGTACAGTTGGGAGACATTGGATTCTCTAGTAATTTCTTTAATTTGAAGTAGATATGTAATAACTGTTAGCATCTAGATCTGGTAAAGGACTTTATTCTGAGGAAGCTGGTTAAATTTTTCAGGGTTAAAAGGAATTTATTTTTAATTTAATTTGATTTTGTTTTTGAGTTGGAGTCTCATTCCATTGCCAAGGCTGGAGTGCAGTGGCACGCTCATGGTCATCCCAGCGTCGACCTGCTGGGCTCTGGCCATCCTTCCACCTCAGCCTTCCAAGTGACTAGAACTACAGGTGTGTGCCACCACGCCTGGCTAATTTTTGATTTATTGTAGAGATGAGGTCTCGTCAAGTTGCCTGGGCTCTTCTCGACCCCGTGGGCTCAGGCAGTCTGCTTACCTCAGCCTCCCAAAGTGCTGGCATTACAGGCTTGAGCCACTGCGCCTGGTTTCCTCATTTTAAAAGATTGTGGTAAAATATATATAATGTAAAGTTTACCTTTTTTTTTTTTGAGTCGGAGTCTTACTGTGTTGCCCAGGCTGGAGCGCAGTGGCATACTCTCGGCCACTACAGTCTTGACCTGCTGGGCTCAGGCTATCCTTCCACCTCAGCCTTCGAAGTGACTAGAACTACAGGTGTGTGCCACCACGCCCAGATAATTTTTTGATTTATTGTAGAGATGAGGTCTTGCCAAGTTGCCCAAGGCTGGTCTCGAACCCGTGGGCTCAGGCAGTCCTCTCACTGCAGTCTGCCAAAGTGCTGGGATTATAGGTATGAGCCACTGTGCCTGGCCAAAGTTTACCATTTTAACCATGGTTAAGTTTGTGGTCCAGTGGCATTGAGTACATTGACATTGTTGGGCAACCATTGCCACCATCCATCTCCAGAACCTTTTCTTCTTCCCCAAATGAAACTGTGCACCCAGTAAGCACAAACTCCCTAGATCCCTCCCCTAGTCCCTGGTAACCATCATTCTATTTGTTGTCTCTATGAATTTGACTGCTATTGGTACCTCCTGCAAATGGAGTCATGCAGTATTTGTCCTTTGTGACTGCCTTCTTTCACTTAGTATAGTGTTTCAAGGTCTATGTTGTAGCATGTGTCAGAATTTCTTTCTTTTTTTAAGGCTGAAGAATTTCAATGTATGTACTTATCCCATATTATTTATCCATTTATTTATCATTGGACATTTGGGTTGCATTCACCTTTTGGCTGTTGTGAGTAATGCTGCTGTGAATGTGGTGTACAAATGTCTGCTCAGGTTCCTGCTTTCATTTCTTTTGGGTGTATCCCGAATTGCTGGATTATACATTTGATTTTTTTAAGGAATTGCCATTCATATTTCCACAGCAGCTGTACCTTTTTTCATTCCCATCAGCAATGCACAAAGATTCTATTTTTTCTACATCCCCACCAACACTTATTTTCTGCTTTTTTATTTTTTGGTAATAATCATTGTAATGGGTGTGAAGTAGTATTTCATTGTGGTTTTGAGTTCTTTGAGATGCTAATTGGCTGTTTGTATATCCTTTTCTCATTTTTAAAGTAAATTCTATTCATATTGCAAGTTTTCCAAGAACTCTGCTCTCTAGGAATATGATTTCTTGAACTTGTATATTTTGCCAGTGTGAAAGAATTAGAGATCAACAGGACTGCATACCACAAACCTAATTCCAGATGGCCTAAAAGTGATTCTTGTCTATGTAGTAAGCACATTCTGGGTAAATATTTTGGAAACCATTCAGCAAATTAGTTTTTCATATCTGCTTGCAGAATAGCATAAAGAAGTATATATTTGCTCTTGATTTTTGTAGCGAACATAGTTCATTAAATGACAGTTGTTTTTCCTATAGTGGATTTACTTTTGTTGGTGTGTTACCTTCTCACCAACTTTGGAAAGGAATTTCTGGAATATAAAGAAAACATAGAAAATTCTTTTTTAGGATTTTTTTTTTTGCCATTGCCTTACGAGAAACCAAAATAAACTGCATATGTATGCTAAAGGATAATTATTGGCTTAATTTTCTGTAATATTGCTTTGACTAAATTAGAAAGTTTGAGTTAATTTTATATAGTTTGTAATATAAATTGCAGTTGAATTTTGAGTTGCTTTAAAGAATAAAGTAAAAGACATCCTCAAGTTCTTAAATATCAGGGGAATTTGAATATGGAAATGGTATAAACATAATATTTATTTTAACTCATCTTTGTAATATGTAATTTTTTGAAAAGCAGAATAGATATTCGCTAACAATTACTTGTTTTGTGTGTATACGTTATCAGAATGTTTACTATATGCATCATAATGTTTGACAGGTTTATAAATGACACTACATTAATTCTTAGCATCTTAAAAGTCTTGCTGAACTGTAATTTGGAGGGAAAGTTTCTATTTTGTCCTTTTTAAATAGGTAGGGTTTTGGTATTTGTATCAAAGACGCTATTTGACTTTTCTTAATCTTTATGTATTTCTGAAAATGTTTTTGGAGAGTACAAAAATTTGAAAGACTCCTACCCATTTTAGTGATAAGGAAAACCCAGCAGAGGTTTAGAGCCTTATATGCTTGATAAGGAAGTAAACACTGGGTGGGGTGCAGTGGCTCACTATAATCCCAGCACTTTGGGAGGCCAAAGTGAGAGGACTGCCTGAGCCCACGGATTCGAGACCAGCCTTGGGCAACTTGGCAAGACCTCATCTCTACAATAAATCAAAAAATTAGCCGGGTGTGGTGGTGCATGCCTGTAGTTCCAGCTACTTGGAAGATTGAGGCGGAAGGATCACCTGAACCTGGCAGGTTGAGGCTGTAGTGGCCGTGAGTGTGCCACTGCCCTCTAGCCTGGGCAACAGTAAAAGTAAAGACTGTATACTTTCCTTGTACCTATACAGCAGGACATGAAGGAATCTTTGATGGTTATCTAGGCGAATTGTTGAATAATGGTAACCCAACTAAACACTTAGGCAAGCACACACACATTTCTGTTAATAAGAATGATTAGTAGTACCTGCATTGGTGATTGATAATCTCTCTCACTCCTTCCTTCCTTGCATTATTTCCTTCTTGTGTTGACTTTCAACAACTCTTGTGTGTTTAGCTTTGAGTGAAATATTTTTGAAGAATACTCCCTCTTTGAGGATGGAATTATAGTGCAAGTGGAATCATGATTTCTAGCCTCATAAATGTATTTCTGAGGTATTTAGCTGGTAGTTTGTACATTCACTATTAAACATTCCGACAACTATGAGGACCAGAGGTACCATTTAGCAGAAAGAAACTCTTTGCTTCTTGGTGGTGATGCTCTTTCTCTAATGAAAGCACTAAAAAACACACCTATAGTCTTAAGATGCATTTTTATTTTTAGGGCTACAGCTTGTAAGAATTTTATATACCGGGGGTGCCAAAAAATGTATACACATGTAAAGAGATGTTATCTATGTATTACTTTTAGTTTGCCATAATCAGAAGTGTCTGGACGCTGATGGTAACCTCTTTGACCACTTCTTGTAATTGCAGCCATCAAATGTGACTTGTATTCAACTTTTGGTATCAGAATATATTGGGTATAACAATTTTAATCGTTTTCCTTTCTTAAAATGCATATACCTTTTTTTGGCACCCTCATACATTTAATAAAAAAAAATGTATTTTTTTTTTTTTTTATAGACACAGGGTCTGTGTTGCCCAGGCTGGTCTCAAAGTCCTGGGCTCAAGTGTTCCTCCCACCTTGGCCTCCCAAAGTGTCAGGATCACAGGTGTGAGTTCTTGTGCCTGGCCAGAACTTTTTAAAATTTTTTTATTTTTTGAGTTGGAGTCTCATTCTGTCGCCCAGGCTGGAGTACAGTGGCACGCTCACTGCCACTGCAGCCTTGACCTACTGTGCTCAGGTGATCCTTCCGCCTCAGCCTTCCAAGTAGCTGGAACTATAGGCATGCACCATCACACCCAGTTAATTTTTGATTTATTGTTGAAATGAGGTCTCACCGAGTTGCGCAGGCTGGTCTCGAACCCATGGCTCAGGCAATCCTCTCACCTCAGCCTCCCAAAGTGCTAGAATTATAGGCATGAGCCCCTGTGTCTGGCCCTGGCCAGAACTTTAAAACCTATAATTTAAATCTAGTTTTTGGGTCTTTCTAATGATCAGGTGGGATGATTCTTCTCTTTCATCTCTATTTGTTTTGTATAGTATAATGCAGGAATGTGAGTATAATTTTAGATTTTTATAATGAGCAAATTCACGAACATATTTGTAATAAGCATGGTCTCTTAAGGAATAATGTTCTCTATTTTAGTGCTATTGTCTTATTTGTAGGTTGTGATGAGGTGTTGCATGGCTTTGTGGCTTGCAAGAGTCCTAGGTTACCTACTAGCAGGGTTGCTTGCGTGCATAAGTCAACTTGATGAAAAGGCTTTGGTTTCCTTGTCTATATAATGTTGATAATGATAAAGATAATTAACAGATGTGGCAATACCACATTCAATAAATACTAGCTATTGTTACTTACCAGGGATTTCAGAAGTTACTATGTGAATAATACGAAATTATTATGACTTTTTGTCCTAGCAAAAAGTTGAAAATTATGAAACAAGAGCATAGTTTTGCAGCCACAAACTTTTTCAATTAAAAAATGGAAAGAACAGTTTATGGATGGATAGCTATTCTAAAATTCTTACCTGGTGATTTTTATCTACTGCACTCGTATCTTGTCACGTTGTTTAATGTTAGGCTTTTTATTCATTTTTCAAATAGGTCAGTCACATGGTTCAAAGTTCAAAAGTTACAAAAGGATATATGAGGGGGGACCCAAAAAGCCCTGGAATTTATTTATAAAAACTGTGTTTTTATTCTTACATGTTTAAACTTCAATCACCTTCAAAGTACACTTATCGAGATGCTTTTTCTACTGCTCAAAGCAATTTTTGAAGTCAGTTTTGAAGTCTTTTAGTGCTTCTGTCGTTTTTTGTTTCACCTCTTCCACATTGACAAAATGTTTCCCTTTGAGTACTTTTTTCATTTAGGGAAACAACAACAAAAAAAAGTCACTTTGGGAGAGATAGGGTGAATAGGGAGGGTGAGGCACGGAATCCTGCTGTTTTTGGTCCAAAACTGCTGAACACTCAGTGTGATGTGGACAGGTACACTTGTAAATCACCTGACATATGGGCAAACAGCATTGAAAAAAATCTCCCCCCCAAAAAAATCACTGACGCTGATCACAGCTCTCTCACAACAATGCTAGCTGATACACTGATGACAATGGGTTCCTAGAACACTTACTTAGTGGGGGAAGCCTGTGTAGAAGGGACCCACCCTCCCCAAAATAATTCAGTTTTTTGGGGGAAGAGTTTCCCCTTGTATGTGAAAAGTCTTCATTCCAAGTCTGTTTACCTAGTTTTCATTTCCAGAAGAAACTGGTCATTATATTTTTGTGTACTAGGTATAGAGACTCTTCAATTCTTAATGGAATTTGAAATGCAGTGAGCAACCAAAATTATATGAACATTTTGTATGTGTATGTCTATTTTTTTAAATAGGGGGCTCCCACAACATTTTTCAGATTCTCAGAGGGGTATCTGACTCAAAACAGGTTAAGATCCATTGGTCTAGTTTGTACCTTGTATTAATGACATGTGTTCTTTAGGCATCTAAATTGGTGTGTGTAGGTTTTAAAAAATCATTGATAAGCTTTACTTTTGAACTGGAAGAACATCTGTAAGTCAGTAAGTGTTAAAGTTCAGTTTTGCACCCTTTGAAAGAGTGTGGTAATATTTTTTGAAGGGGAAGGAGTTATAAGATCTTGCACAATATCAAGTGCCAAACTACATTATTTTCATGTGTGAAAGATTACAGTCAGTTGTTACGAAGAGATATTCCGTTCGCTTTTAGGCGGGAGCATATTTTCTTTATATATCCTAACAGTTTGTTTCTGTGGCATAGAGAAAATTATTATACAGAGTTTTATGTGGGCCAAAAGAAACTGAAAGTAAGTGTTCTTGATTTATTCATCATTTAAAAGTAGGGTAGCAGCCTGCATTCATACTCTAGCCCATCTGAATTGGATAATTCCTTAGTTCTTAACCTAGGGTTCGTGGATTTCTGGTTGAAACTGTGTGTATCATAGATGGGCTTCAAGGTTCTAGGAACCTTGTAAATTATATGTAAAATTTCTGTATATGTGTGTTCTTTTTTGGAGGAGATAATTTCTTGCTTTCATCAGATTCTCAAGGATTAGGTCCTTCCAAATTTGTACTCTCTCCCTGTAGTTAAGAGCTTTTGGCTTAGACTAAAAGATTGGGAATTGTGTTGTTACTATTTCCTGCGTATCTTGTTAGCTGTTGTGTGAGCGCATATGCATTGACCGTGACATAAAACAGTGTAAGCTGTGAACAGAATTCATCATAATGTGGGTCTGTCCAGGATGTAGCCAAGACAGTGTATATAAATATTGAAGTACTAAATGAATGTTCTCGTAAGGTGAGGTGGTCCTTTTCTATTTAGGACTTTCTTCTTCGACTCTCTAGTATTCTTCAAGTTTTAGCTCAATTGAGATCTTCCTGGGGAGTTTTAAAAATAGTCTTCTTTGAAGTTTCTATCACTCTATTAATTATTTTTGTTTGTTCATTTGTCTGATATGTCTCCCCTCCCCCATTAAAATACAGTCTTCTTTGGTGTAGAAACCTTGTTTTTCTTATCTCTAGGGCCTAGAACAGTGTCTTATATATAATTGGCATTCAGTAAACATTTCTTAGTAAATGAATGAACATGGTTGGTTGACATCTAGGATGACTTAGTTGACTGAGTAATAGTAATACTATACAGGCATTTATTTTTCCTCCCTAAATATTTAAACATTTTTTTCCCCTCAAAATCCAGGCCAATTTTATTATAACAAAATAAAATTATAATGCAAATTATTTTAACTTGTAATTTATACAAAATTATAAACTTGTTTAATGAAAACTTTATTTTGAAAGGATCGAATTACTGAGTGTTAACTTAAAATCCTGAGCGACGTTGTGCCCTGGTAATTCTGCATGTTTCAGGTTAAACAGGAGTGGTGTCTTGTGGTGAGGGGATGGTGTGGATTTTATGTATGTCAAACTTAGAATGATTCCTTTTACTTTGGGGATTCATCACTTTCATTTTTCAGAAGTTAAGATGTTAAGTACAGTGGAATCCCTTTTTCTGCTAGTGTTTGGGGATTGATTAAAGGATAATCAGATAACCAGACTTTATATAGTTTACAAGAGAATGCCACATCTTAATATTACAATAGACTTTCGGAACAGGGTTTTATGGTTAAATGTTCTCTCATTTGTAATATTGGCTCACAATAATAATTAGATTTTGTAGTTCTTAAAAAAGATCAGTAACTTTCTAGATAGATCACATAGGCTAGATCAGATCTTTTGTTTGCAGATGACATCCTGTTTTACTACTTGAAGATTTTCCTTTTTTTTTTCAGTCAGAGTCTCACTCTGTCACCCAGGCTGCCACCACAGCCTCGACCTGCTGGGCTTGGGTGATCCTTCTGCTTCAACCTTCCAAGTAGTTGGAACTACAGACATGCATCACCACACCCAACTAAATTTTAAATTTATTGTAGAGACGAGGTCTCACCAAGTTGCCCAGGATGGTCTTGAACCCTTGGGTTCAGACAGTCCTCTTGCCTCTGCCTCCCAAAGTACTGGAATTATAGGCATGGGCCACCGTGCCCAGTTGAAGATTTTTAAAAGACAAATATAGGATCTTATTTTATGTTACAGGAGAATTAAGCACAGTCTCCCTCAGTAAGACTGTAGGCCTTCAGGTCACAGGTACCTGGGTCCGCTGCTCACAGCTGTTTGACTTCTAGGCCTTCATTTTCTTATCTCTGGATAAGAAGTGACTGGGAGAGTGAAATAACCCATATCATAGAGTCAGATTAAATTCTAGAAGCAGGCAAAACACTTAGCCTATTGCTAGAGTTGTAGCCATTGTAGGAGTTGAAGAATATTAACTACTATAATTATAGGAAAAACTGCACAATGGGAAATGTTTACTAATGTCTTTCAGTTGGTTTTTATTCTTTCAATACATTATTGATTATTTTCATTTAAGGAAGAAAGATATGAAGTGTCTACAGCTGTGAGAATTAGGCTTTTTAAAGCCAGAAGGAGAACAAGTTCTTATGGAACAATCTCAGCATTACTGTTCCGTTAATGTCAATTTGAGATGGACTTCTCATTTCAGGAATGAGAACTTATAATGGCTAATGGAATTATTTTCAAGGGAAATGCCATTTGTGAAGAGTTGCCAGGAAAAATTATTGTTAGACAAACTTAATTTGAAAGTTGTCTACCAGGGCAGGATTTTCGGGCTTTTATGGCAATTGCTTACTTGGATCAGTAAATATAACTTCAGCACCCTGCCCTTATGTTTGTATTGTTACACAGATATATGGTGTACATTAAAACATATGTAAACATAGAAGTGTTTTATTTTATTTGTTTGAGTTGGAGTCTCACTCTGTCGCCCAGGCTAAAGTGCAGTAGCACGCTCACAGCCACTGCATCCTCGACCTGCTGGGCTGAAGCGATCCTTCCACCTCAGCCTTCCAAGTCGCTGGAACTACAGGCATGTGCCACCATGCCCAGCTAATTTTTTGATTTATTGTAGAGGTGAGGTCTCGCCAATTTGCCCAGGCTGGTCTCGAACCCATGGGCTGAGGTAATCTTCTCATCTCAGTCTCCCAAAGTGCTGGATTATATGCGTGAGCCACCGTGCCAGACCAGAAATGTTTTAAAAGAAGATAATGAAAAATAGGATATTTGGAGTTCTAATACTTAATTTTTGTACATCACCTCCTTTTCCCTTGCCCGTCCCCCATCACTTACTGGTCCAGAGCACACACAGCTTTGTTTTAAGGTTCTGCTTCAAACAGGGAACCTTCTTTTCAAGGCTTTGAGCCATGTTAGTTTTGCAGCATTTTATTTTGAAAGAAGGAGACATGAAGAGTTGAATGAGCAACTTCTTTTCTTTTTGTCGGGATTAGGGCTCTGTGTGTTGCCCAGGCTGGTCTTGAACTCCTGGCCTCAAGCAGTCCTTCCACCTCAACCTCCCAAAGTGCTGGGATTACAGGCATGAGCCATGGCACTGGCTGGAACATCTTTCTTAGTGTACCTTGTTGAGTTTTTTGCCCAGGCTTTTGAATTTATTGCCCCTTAAAGAAACAATATGAATTGAGGATTTTACCAGTTTGAGAAGTAACACAGATGGTTCCTTGTTGAGGGCTCCTATCTTGTGGTAAATGAGGCAGGTTTTTTAGAGGGCTCTTGACCTTGAAATTTCAGGCAGTATTTTTGTGTTTGTGTGCAGATTGGCATTTTTCTAGGCAAAGTTTGAGAGCTTTCTTCAGATTCTCAAAGAAGTTTCTACAGAGGCTGGGACCATTGCTTTGGGTGGTGGGCACGTTTCCCCACCATCAGCAGAGAGAGAGAATTTGTCATATAATCCCCTCTGTAGAAGAGAGTTCGCATACCTTGAGTTTTTTTTCCTGTGTGTCTTAACTGATTTTTAATTCTTTTTGATACCAAATAGAATTTTAAAATGTATTTGAAGGGAGAAGTTCCTGCACGACTGTGGTATGGTTATTTGGAAATTTGTGATCAGTACCATTTGAGAAATTAAGCTGGGTGAATAGGAGTACCAATGGTTACATTGAGTGAGCTTGTTAAGGAGCATTTTTGCTGAAACAGCTATGGACCTGGAAGAAGTTGGAAGGAGAAACTCAGGTCATCTTTAATGACCTGAATGGAAGGAGATAATTTAGCAACCAGTAAAGAGAAGTTGTATCTGTTGGTTTTGCTGTGTGTCAGGCACCATATCACATGGTGTCTCCTTTAAGACTCCCACAACACCAAAAACAAGGGGTGCTTGCTTTTAACTGAGGACCAGTGACTTGCCCACTCCTGGAGAGAGACCCAGGGGTGGGACTCCAGGCCTTCTGGGCTCCAGAGCTGGTGCCTTCTCCATTGTGGCCCTTAGCAGTACATGAACACAGGTGAGAGCTGGAGCCAACCATGTTCTCACTCACTGTGTGTTGGGATGACTTACTTTTTTGCTAGAATAGCTGGCCGCATCAGCACTGTGGGTGGGGGTGGGAGAGACCTGGTGGAATAGCTGGCCATGGGCAGGCCAGGCAGGAAGGGGACCTGGGCACTGGACAGTGGCACAGAGGGAGAAGACGCTTCCTGGACCCCTGTGTGACTCATGCTGTGCCCTGATGAAAGCATGTCAGTCACGAGAAGTGAGGAAGGGTTTGTGAACTGTGGCATTCTGGCAGCGTGTCCTTGAACACTGCTTTGCATCTTTGGAGAACTAGCTTATTGTTGGGAAAGAGATAGGTTCAAGTTCAGGTGATAATCCTAGCTTTTGTATTTTCCTTTTTTTTTGAGTTGGAGTTTCACTCTGTTGCCAGGCTGGAGTGCAGTGGCACCATCACTGCAACCTCAACCTCTTGAGCTCAGATAAACCTCCTGTTGTAGCCTCCTGAGTAGCTGGGACTACAGGTGCACACCACCACACCTGGCTAATTTTTCGTTTTTGTTTTTTTTTTGTAAAGATGAGGTTTCACTAAGTTGCCCAGGCTGGTCTTGAACTCCTGGGCTCAAGCAGTCCTCTTGCCTTTGCATCCTAAAGTGCTGGGATTATAGGTATGAGCCACCACACCTGGCTAAGCTTTGTGGACTGAGTGAAGTTCCTCTTTGGGGCTTCAGTTTTTGCTTTTATAAATTGGGACTCATACTTCCCAATGCGGTTGTGAATGGTGAGATAATGTGGGTAAATGGCCTGCTGCGGGGTTGGCTGCTGAATAAATATTCGTTCCTTTATCTCTCTGCCATTGATCTTTCTTGGAGTCAGCCCTGTGGACCTGGATCTGGTTTCAGGATATGCAGTGTTGTGAGAGAAGAGATCTGGCGAAAGTTCATCCGTTATGTAGGCACCATGAAAGACTTTTATCTCACAGAGATGTTAAATTTTAATTTAATTAATTCAGCGCTGCTTGTGCCTGGAACACTGTTCAAAGTGAAATGTTAAAACATTAAAAAGAACATGGAGCAAATTGAGACTTGGCACCATGTCAGGAAAAGTACTGTCTTCTAATAAGGAAGATATAGACTTTAGAATTAGCCTTTTACCAAAGTGACACCAAAACACAGTACCTGGCAGTGGTCGGGGGTACTCCTCTGCCACATCTCGCCTTGTGTGGAAGTATAGTGAGAATTTAGAGTGGCCTCAGGCTCCCAAGGCGCAGTCTAGATTAGCAGTGTAGACCTCATGGCTGTTGCATGCTGTGCTCACTGTAGGCAAACAACACTTTTCTTTTTGAAGGAATGAGTATTTTGAAATCCAGGACATTTATAGCAAAAGTAAAGGGTTTGAGGGTCAGAAGACTACTTTCAGGCTTCGTCTCATCAAATTAATTTTGTAGGAAGATAGCAATGCATCAGGACTGATTTTTTTTTTTTTTTGGCCTAATTTGTGAGCAAAAGTCAAAATGCCTTGAAAGCAGATGAACACAGGAGGCTTTTTAAAGTAGAAGGAAGTTTCTACTTTAGTGCTTTCTAGACAGTGCTTTCTGTTTGCACTGTCTGTACTGTCCACATACCCATCTCCATTTGCCCCTTCAACTCTATCTATAACTAACACAACTAACTAGTGTTATTAACAGAAGCCCATCATCTAGAAATAATGTTCATTTCACTTTAAGAAAGTTTAAAGATATTATAATCAAAGACAGTTTAGGTGAAGTTCTAAAACCTACTGGCCGAATCTAAGATGTGGCTGAATTTGGGGGAGATCCATCTGTAAGTTTTCAGATGTGAGAAAGCCTGATGTAACCTTTGGCTGCTGAGAAAACTTCACACTTTTACCCAGAGTGAGTTATTTCTTACAGATGTTGAATAGAGCTGTGCTTTATTATATTTAGATTTATATCTTAACATTTTTTTTTTGAGTTGGGGTCTCGCTCTGTTTCCTAGGCTGGAATGTAGTCACACTATCATGGCTCACTGCAGCCTCAACGTTCTGGGCTCAGGTGATCCTTCCGCCTCAGCCTCCCAAGTAGCTGGGACTGCAGGTGTGTACCACCAAGACTGGCTAATTTTTTGGATTTTTTGGTAGAGATGAGGTTTTGCTATGTTGCCAGACTGGTCTCAAACTCCTGGGCTCAAGCAATCCTCCTGCCTCAGCCTCCCAAAGTGCCAGGATTATCAGCATGAGCCACTGTACCCGGCTTATGTCTTAACATTTTAAAAGGCAATTAAACGAACTGGATTTTAGACTGTTCTGGTTTAGTAGGATCTTCTAGAAATGGTGTATACTTTAGGTACTCTCGGGCTTAGGATTGGTAGACTATATTCACACTCTTGAATTATAGAGAGAAATTGTATACAAATGTTTTTCAAAATATGTATGAACCAAACAGCTATGAAGGAGTCTGCATATGACCTGGCTAAATCAGTCTCCTTCAAGGGCCTTAAGTTCTCATTTTTACAATTGTTCCAGTGGGCTGTTGAATTCAGTTCATTTATTTATTCATTTAACACAGTTCCGTTGAGTCACTGATGAACTAGACACTGTCCTGGGAGCACAGTGATGAGCAAAACAGGATTGGTCTCTGATCTTATTTGGAGAGAGAGACATTAATCAACTAAACAGAGATAGAATTCCATCGTAAGTGCTATTGGACTAAGAGGGTGGCCATTATTCAGGGAAGTCTTCTGAGAAGTGATGTTTTTGGTGAGGTAGGAAGATGGAGCAGGTAGGTTGAGATTTTTCTTCTCAGAAGACCATTGTAACTAGAGATCAGAGACTGACTGGGGCTGTTCTGGTTGTCAGGGGCCAAATCACCTGGGTGGGTTAAAGTGTTTGTCCTTGATCCTGACAGCATTTGTATGTCTACAAATATACAGCCACAGAATATACAAATTACCCCTAGAACCAGTCACGAAGAATATTCTTTACCCCTCATGTGTATATTCTTGTGTCGTGCTTTTTTGTTGTTTCATGTGATGATTAACAGCATCGTATTGGGAGATTACTGTGAGGTAGTCTTATTGTTGAAATTAAACGTTCTCCTGTCATGGTAACATTGTGCTTTTCATATTTTATGATACTGGGGTTTCCTTGAAAACAAATCACTTAGTCATTGCTTGCCTTTAACACATATTACCAAATTGCTCTCTTTTTTTTTTTTGAGTTGGAGTCTCACTCTGTTGCCCAGGCTAGAGTGCAGTAGCACAGTGACGGTCATGGCAACCTCAACCTGCTGGGCTCAGGCGATCCTTCCGCCTCAGCCTTCCAAGTAGCTGGAACTACAGGCATGAGCCACCATGCCCAGCTAATTTTTTTGATTTATTATAGAGATGAGATCTCACCTAGTTGCCCAGGCTGGTCTCGAACCCGTGGGCTCAGGCAATCCTCTCACCTTAACCTCCCAAAGTGCTGGGATTTTAGGAGTGAGCCACACATATTACCAATTTACTTTCAAACTATAAACATGAAATGTACAACAACAAAAACTTTAAGTTTCTTTAAAACTGTAAATAAATCTATCTGGAACTTGGTGGCTTACGCCTATAATTCCAGCAACTCAGGAGGCTGAGGTAAAGAATCACTTGAGCCCAGGAGTTTGAGGCTGCAGTGAGCTGTGATTGAGCCAGTGTACTCCAGGCTGAGCGACAGAGTAAGACCTTGACTCTAAAAATAAGGCTGGGCGTGGTGGTTCATGCCTGTAATCCCAGCACTCAGAGGCTCAGGCGGGAGGCTCACTTGAGTCCGGGAGTTTGAAATTAGCCTGGGCAACATACCAAGACCCTGTCTCTAAAAAGCAAAAATAAAATCTACCTGTAGATTCAGTTCTATGGTCTACAGCTGTCACTGTATTATTAATGTCGATGATCTTATGTTTTTATGTGTTTTACTTTACTGTTTCATGTACTACTGCTTGGAATAGTGAGGAACATAATACAATAGATTTAATTCATTAAGAGAATAAAGGTTTAGAAGATTAGATCTAGAATTATCGTCAGCACCAATTGAAGTTCATTAAATAGAATGCAAGCAACAATAAAACACAGTTAGGCAAAGCAATTAACATTGGCGGTGTTATGGTTACTGTGGAGACTGGAAAAATAAATAATTGAAAGTATTTCAAATTTGACAAATTGAATGAAGTTAAAAATTGAATCCACCTCCTTGTCACTTGCTAATTTTAAATTTTCCTGAATGATTATAATTTCAATTATTGAGAGTTATCTGTACTGCATTCTGTGGGTGGCAAACATTGAGTGGAGTGAGTGGTTTTCAGTACCAATGCTTGCTGCAGAGCTGGATTTGTGATGGTTCACATAAAGAAGAAAACATCGTCTATGATGATCTCAGACTCTGACCTGACAGGGAGAGTCTAATAAAAGAAAGAAAAGTACTGTAGAGTTTGGAGCTTTTGACAGTCATTGCTATAGTGACCACTCTTGTACCTAAATGGTTAATTAATTTCAAAATGATCTTAGTCATTTCATGGTTAGTCAGACTGTGCATTCCTGTGAGTATATACTTAAAATAATCTTGGTGAAATTATATTTCTCCAGTTTTACTTAATGGAATATTCTTTTTTATTTGTGTGTTAATATAGGACACTTCACCTATATTTTTTTGGCTAGGAGAGTTAACCCCCCCTTTTTTTTTTTTTTTTTTTGAGTTGGAGTCTCACTCTGTCGCCCAGACTGGAGTGCAGTGGCCGCTCCTGGCCACCGCAGCCTCGACCTGCTGGGCTCCGGCGATCCTTCTGCCTCAGCCTTCCAAGTAGCCGGAATTACAGGCATGTGCTACCACGCCCGGCTGATTTTTTTTTTTTTTTAAATTTATTGTAGAGATGAAGTCTCACTGCCCAGGCGGGTCTCGAACCCGCGGGCTCAGGCAATCCACTCACCTCAGCCTCCCAAAGGCGCGGGATTACAGGCTGAGCCACCGAGCCCGGCCCCCCTTTTGTTTTTGAGCAAGGCTATTTATAATTTTGTACTGCTTAAGAAAATATTTTCTCCACATCAGGGTATCATAGTTAATGATTGGTGCTCATTTCTGTCCACAAATTTTGCAAGGATAATTGACCAGGTCTTTACCTCTTCCTGATGGTATAGTCATGAAGCTTTGCTTTACTCATTTGGAGAAGACAAGTGATTAAAAACCTCCTCATAGGGTGGTTGCGAGGATTGAATGGGTTAGTATAGCGGATGCTTCGAACAGGTCCCAGCTCATGGTGTATATAAATGTTAGCTGTTTTCATCCTTGCAGTTGTTGTTATTATTAATTTATAAATACTGTTTATTTTTTGAGTCTGAAGACCTGAGTCTCAAGTGGATCCTGTAAAACTGATCTCTTTTTTGTTTACTATGTTTAGGGAAGTAGATGTTTGTTTTTAAAAATCTATCTATTTAGTCCATCCATACACTAAATTGCTTAAATAAGACAATATATCACTATATATTACATTTGCTATGGGTGGAAAAAGCATTCAAAAAGCATTTTTGAATGAAGTAACATTTGGAAGCTGTCAGAGTTAGTATATTACTGAACCCAAGGATTAGCCTATACAAGTGTGAGCCGCGTTGCTTCATGACAGATGTGAAAGCATTGTGTTCACCTGTCTTCCCAGCTGGTGTGTGTGTGGACCAGGGGCTGTTGCAGATTGGGGAACTGGACGTGTGTGATGACATTAGATATCCCCACTGTGAAACATCAGGAGGGACTGTTGGTGATTGCCAAGTGTAGTTAAGAGGTTGATGGATGCTGCCTGGACAGACAGGAAATAGCTATTAACCTAACACCTTTCATTAAGCAGGAGCATTGAAAAGTCTTTAAGAATTTCTAAAAGAGTTGCTGGGAGTTTTACAAAAATATCTTTAGAGCAGGTGGCTCAGAATATGAATTTCATGTGTGTTAACATTTTTTTCTTCATCTGTGAGTTTTTACTTAAAGCTTTTTTTGTGAACTGGATTTGTTGTGCACATGCAGTTTGTGTGTATATATTTTTTATTTTTACATTGTAGTTGAAGCATACGCAATTTTGATTAGCAATGAAACTTACATTCAGTCTTCATTCAAACTAGACTATTTTTTTTTTCTCTCTCTCTCATGGGAAGTTGTGGTTATTACAGTGTCCAAAACACTCTTTTCACTTACCTACCTCAAGATAATGAGTGTCATCATTGACATGTCTTCAGCTTCTATTGAGACAAGAAAATGTATTCACCCTTGTTGAATTTTTCCTTATAATGAATTCACATAAAATAAGAGACTGAGAATGCTAATGTTCACAAAAGCAATGTGTACATGTATTTGAAGTAGATATATAAAAGGGAAACCAAGGCTCCAAGAAATCACTGACAGTTCAGAATTCAGTGAGTGTGAACAGAAATGTCAATCAGAATTCTCTCTTCCAAGTTACCTTCTTGAGATGGGACATGCTGAAGTTTCTGTTCTTGGGTTCTTTCTTTTTGTTCTAAAGAATTTGAATGAAGACTCAAAGACTGATAAATGAAAGCTTCAGTCAGAGGAAGGCATTTAAAGCTAGAGACAGAGTTCTCTATAGTTGTTTTTTTCTCCCATCTGTTCAAAATTTTGACATTTATTTTTTTCTTCGATTTTCCCCTCTCTTAGTTGTCTTGCAGGTGGGTTTGCTTAAGGCAATGCAGAGTTATGGCCAGGTTAGAAATACCGAAGTAGCATTGGAAGCTAGGGAGACAGAAGATAAAAACACAGAAATGTTGCATATTCAGCAGGGTAGAGTTATGGAAAGAGGACAGGTTTGTTAACCGGTCAAAAATCTTAGAATTCCAACCAATTTTCCTTGGTGACCTTGGACAAATGAACTACTCAGAACCTCAGTTTGCTTATCCGTAAAGTAACAATAAAATAATCTACTTTGCAGGATTCATTTGAGAGGTGATGTATGTGAAATTCCTAGAGTGCTTTGTAATTGACTGTTGTCATCATATTTCCATCCTTGGATATTCCCATCCACGTCCATTCAGGATTGTCTTCCCGCTGTCTGAGATAATGCCCCCCATGTCTTCACTGTTCAGTGAGTACCTGTTGAGAGAAACCATCCTTTTAGGCAGGAAAGGAATTCCTTATGTATCTGAAGTAGTGCTGATTCTTATTGTAGTATTGCTTCTTACTCATTCTTTTTTCTTTTTTGGTTTGCATGTCATTTATTTTTTTAGAGACAGGGTCTTGCTTTGTCACCCAGGTTGAAGAGAAGTCATCCAATCATAGTGTACTGCAGCCTCCAACTACTGGGCTCAAGCAATTCTCTTGCCTCAGCTTCCTGAGTAGTTGGGACTGTAGGCACACACCATCACACTTGGCTAATTTTTAAATTTTTTTGTAGATTCGAGAGTCTCGCTATGTTACCCAGGCTGATCTTGCACTCCTGGCCTCAAGATCCTCCTGCCTCCACTCCCAAAGTGCTGGGATTACAGGTGTGAGCTACTGCACCTGGCTATTGTTTGCATCTTAAATATTCTTCTAGAGTCCTTTTTTTAAAAAATGAGAGTTTTTGTGTAGTATAATTGTGTAATCAACTGCATACAGCCTTAAAGGCAAAGGTTATGAGTATGGCTTGCCTTGGTTCACAGGAAAGATGTTTCTTTGGACAGGGCATAGTATCTGAAAGTCCCATAATTATCAAAGATGTCCATGCACTTTGAAAGGCTCTGAGCATAAGGTTCCCTTTCTGGTTTTATTATCAGTCTCTTGAGCTGGGACTGAGAACTGGCAATGTCTGACACATAGGAGACATGTAATAAGTGTTTATTGAATGAATGAATGTGGTAGTGTTTCAGACATCAGGATTTAGTGGGCTCTTTATTGGGTAGTATTTACTTGATCAGCTTTGAAGAGTAGAAACAATACAAACATGAAGTGAATTTTAGTGCAGACTTGACAATAAAACCAACTCAGCTTTCTGTCACTTCTTGACCTTAGACTGGACAGAGACTGCTGGTTCACGGCATGCACCTGGCACTTTGCAACTCTCCTTGAAATACATCATAGAAAACCCCGGGCTGGAGCCCAGAGCCTGATGAGCATTACCTTGTGTATGGGGGATGTACAAGTGGAGGAATGAGCTCTTACCCTGGCCCCTCTTGCCTTCTAAGGGTTTATGTCAGCACAGATACGCTAGTTCTGGATTGTCACAATTCATGGAAGATAAAGACATAAAAGTGCCTATTCTGGTCTCCACTCAGATGGACACCCGGGCTCTCTTTACTTCTGTTTGATATGTGTTCAAGAAATTTAAGAAACTGATTTTAATTCTAGCTTTAAGAAAACAATTAGAAAGGGGGAGTTTTTGTTTGCTGCTACAGGAGTGCCTCCCCTACCATGCCCTGCCTTCCAATGCCTACAATTGGTACATTTTTTTTTTTTTTTTTTTTTTTTTTGAGTTGGAGTCTCACTCTGTCGCCCAAACTGGAGTGCAGTGGCCGCTCCCGGCCACCGCAGCCTCGACCTGCTAGGCTCTGGCGATCCTTCCGCCTCAGCCTTCCAAGAAGCTGGAACTACAAGCACACGCTACCACACCTGGCTAATTTTTTTTTTATTTATTGTAGAGATGCGGTCTCACCAAGTTACCCAGGCAGATCTCGAACCCGCGGGCTCAGGCAGTCCACTCACCTCAGCCTCCCAAGGCGTGAGATTACAGGCTGAACCACCGAGCCCGGCTGGTACATTTTTTAATATGCAGGAAAAAGAGAATTTTAGACTATCCATGTTTCTATTTCTTCATTAGTGTGTATAATTAAGAGGTGGAAGGATGTGATGTGGTTTTCTAAATTTTCAAGTAACACGAGAAAGAAGCACACTTAGTGGTTCATATTTTTGAAAGGTTGTACAGCATTTGGGGAGAGTTTCTTTTACTAGAAACCTCAATTTCCGGCCTCTTCATTTTGCTATGCACAATTTTATAAGAAATCAGACTATCCCTGTCCCTTTTACTTGAAGGCGATGCAGTGTATATTCTGAGTAGACCGGTGCGTGACCCTGAGAGGCTTTTTTTTGGTGAGTGTATCTTCAGAAACAGAGGTAATCAGGATCTGTCTTCAGGAATTTTCTGTCTTCTCAAAGACTCATTTCCACACGTCAAATATAAACTAGGTCCATAAATTCTGGTGATGCTTTCATTTAACCATCCAAACAGTTTCTGTTTCAGTTCCAAAAAAGGTGATTTCTTTCCTCAACCATTAAATAGTTAGGTGCTTTTTTTTTTCTTTTTCGAGGGAGAGTGGGGTTGTTCATTGCTGTTGGGCTTTCTTTGGTGATAGATGGGATGTTTCAGAAGTGAAACCAGTTTAATGCTAGCTGTGTTAAACTTAGCGTATAACACTAATGTTAAATTTTTACAGAATCTGGAAAGCTCTGACAGCAGAACATGTTTATATAGGGAAAGTTCTACTTAATTCTTGGAAGAATTACATATGTTTTAGTTTTAAAAATTACTAAATTTTTATCCAGACCAGGCACAGTGCTTCAAGCCTAAAATCCTAGCACTTTGGGAGGCTGAGGTGGGAGGATTGCTAGAACCCAGGAGTATAAGACCAGCCTGGGCAAAATAGCAAGATTTTGTCTCTACAAAAAAATTTAAAACATGAGCTGGACATGTAGGCATGTGCCTCTGGTCCCAGCTACTCTGGAGACTGAGGCAGAAGCCTGAGCCCAGGAGATCGAGACTGTGATGAGCCGTGTTTGTTCCATTGCACTCCAGTCTGCCGGACAAAGTGAGACCATGACTCAAAAAAAAATTAGCTGGGTTCAGTGGCTCAGCCTGTAATCCCGTGCCTTTGGGAGGCTGAGATGAGTGGAATGCCTGAGCCTGTGGGTTCGAGACCTGCCTGGGCAACTTGGCGAGACCTCATCTCTACAATAAACCAAAAAATTAACTGGGTGTGGTAGCGTGTGCCTGTGGTTCCAGCTACTTGGAAGGCTGAGGCAGAAGGATTGCCGGAGCCCAGCAGG
>NW_007252891.1:394614-424828 GCF_000164805.1 Carlito syrichta | reverse complement strand
TGCCCAGGCAGGTCTCGAACCCGCGGGCTCAGACAGTCCACTCACCTCAGCCTCCCAAAGGCATGGGATTACAGGCTGAGCCACCGAGCCCAGCTGACAGTAGTTATCTTTGAGGAATAGAAATAGAAGATTTCATTTTCTACCTTGACATTAAAAACATTAATTAAAAAACAGAAGGATAGTCTTGTATCTTAAATCTGTTTTCCAGCTAATAGAAAGTAACAAACTGATATTACTGAACATTGATGATCATCAGATTAAGCCTTTGTTTAGTAAATTACAATGTGAAGCAATATCTACTATACAGGAGTCCTTCTGCCCCACCCCAGCTCTTTTATTTTTTGAGTCAGAGTCTCACTCAGTAGTCCAGGTTGGAGTACAGTGATATGATCAAGGCTTACTGCAGTCTCGACTTCCTGGGCTTAGGCAATCCTTCTGCCTTAGCCTCCCAAATAGCTGAGACTACAGGTGTGCCTCACCATGCCTGGCTAATTTTTTTATTTTTATTTTAGAGAGACGAGGTCTTGTTATGCTGCCCAGGCTGGTCTTGAACTCTTGGGCTCAAGCAGTCATCCTACCTTAGACTCCCAAAGTGCTGAGATTACAGGTGTGAGCCACTCTACAGTAGTAGTAGTTTTTGAGTATGGCATAAATGCTTTTATCCTAAGTATTATTTGAGGTATGTATGTTTGCCTTCTATCCTGCCATCCACCCATCATCCATCTACCCATCTGTCTGTGTCAGCTAAGGAAGAGAAGTACACCCTGTGATCTCTTTAATACATTGGTTTCTTTTCTATAAGGAAATAGCTTAATTGCTCATCTACCTAGATAACTTGAAAAAAGCATTATTTTTGATGTTTGGTAGGAGGGTAAAAAGTACTTAGTAATTTTCAGAAATGGTGTGTGGGACATTGAAAAGATAAATTGTATTAGTGTGAAATCTTTTATTCTCACTGTTTTCTGAGATGCTTACCTTGCCGATTTTATTGCAGAAAGAACTCAGCTCAGCTCCCTGACTATCCTACCACATCTCATGAGCTATGCAGTACTTTGTGACTTCTGTTCTTTCCTTTCTAAGCAACTCATCAGCACCATGCCCATTGTGTCAGTTTATAGTAGAAGTGGAATTTTGTTTTTTGTGTAATGCCTTTAGAGAATTCTCGAGAACTTAGTGGTTTGCATTTGATTTGGGGGATAAATAAATATTGAATCACTATTTGCTGCTTAACAAACCACTCCAAAACTTGGTGGCTGAAAACATTAGCCATTGATTGAGCTCACCATTTTGTGGTTTGGCAGTTTGGGCCAGGCTTAGCTATGTGATGGTTCTGGTCTTCTCAGGGCTCATTAATGTAACTGCAGTCAGGTGGATGGTCTCACTCATGGATCTGAAGGTTGGCTGGGGCTACAGGGTACCCTGTGAGTTCATCATCCAGCAGGTTAGCATGAGTTTCTCCACATGGTGGCTTGTGGGGTTCTGTAGAGCAGTAAGAAAGCAGATCTTAAGTGCTTTCCAAATCTCTGCTTGCATTGCTTGCTATTTTCCAAAGTAAGTTAAAGGCCAGCTGAAATTCCACCCCTTTGTGGGAGGAGCTCTAAAATTAAACTGCAGTGATATGAATGCAAAAGGGAAACAATTTGTGGTCATTGCTGAAGTTTGCCATAGATATACTGAGGGTTTCACATTAGACTTGATGGATATTGTCTTTATTTATTTTTTGTTTTTGTTTTGTTTTGTTTTTGAGTTAGGGTCTCACTGTGTTGCCCAGGCTGGGGGTCAGTGGCACAATCATCGCTTACCGTAACCTTGACCTCCTGGGTCTGGTGATCCTTCTACCTCAGCCTCCCAGGTAGCTGGGACTACAGGTGTGCACCACCCTGCCTGGCTAGTTTTTTTATTTTTTATTTTTTGTAGAGACGAGGTCTTGCCATATCACTCAGGCTGGTCTTGAACACCTGGGCTCACGTAGTCCTCTTGCCTTGGCCTCCCAAAATCCTGGGATTATAGGCATGAGCCATGGTGCCTGGCCATATTTTGAAATATATCTGGAATCTAACCACTTCCTTCTGCCTCCTCTGCTACCTCTTTGTCCAAACCACTGTCATCTTTTGCCTTCTAACAGGCTTTCTGCTTCCACCCTTACCCTCAGTGCTGGATGTAACAGCCAGAGCAAGCTTTTAAAAATAGTAGTCAGATCGTGTCACTTCTGTCTTCAGAACCTTCTACTAGGTTCTCATCTCGTGCATAATAAAACGTAAATTGCCTAGTAAGGCTACAAGACTTTACATGATATGGCTCTTAGACCTCGTCATATTTGACTCTGTCCTTCACTCATTGTCTTCCAGCCACGGGTCCCTCCTAGCTGGTTCTCAGACACACACTAACATGCTTCAGGGCTTCACATCTGTGGTTTTCTCTGTCAAAAAATCAACATGGCTACCACCTTCACTGATTTTTATGTCACCTTCTCAGAGAGGCCGTCAATGGTAGCCTACAGAAAATCACATGCTTTCCTACCAGTTTCTAACTTGCTGTGTTTTCCTCTTCCGCCTTTTTTGCCGCCTGACATTTGTGAATTTACTTTGTCTCCCCCAGTTAGACCATGAGCTCTGAGGGCAGTGACTTGGAATGGAGTGTTTTGTTTGTTTTTCACCTCCAGTGCCTAGAACAGCGCCTGGTGCAGCGCTTATGCCCCCTGCACCTCAGTGGAATGACTGTCCAATGACATTAATCACCTGGGCTTAGTGGTGGCTCTTCTGTGGAGTTGAGGCAAGGCCTGTGTCCCATTGTTGCTGATCTCAGGCAGCTGGCCTCCACCCCTTCCCCGATGCTCAGCTGATACTTAACCAAGGGCTCATCCTGTCCCCTCTTAGAAATTGTTAACAGAATTTTAATGACTGTGATCATTTTTCTTTATAAATACCTATCTTCATGGATTTAAGAGTTTAATAAGTAATTATATGCCTATGTTTATGTAACTGTGCATACACATTTACATAAATATACGTATGTATTTTTTTTGAAGAGATTGACACATGATACAAATACTCTTAAGATGTGGAGGCTCAGGTAGCAGATGTGGTGTCAATACTTCTTTTGTGTGCTCTGGATTTTTGTAAGCCCCTGGCCTCTTTTACTCAGACCCATGTACCAAATTGCTTGGGTCCCACTGGGCCCGGCTTTCTCTGAGATTTCGCTAACCCAGGCATAGAGTTGCTGTCCTTCAAGTGTAACGTGCCCTCTCGGTTGGCCTTCCCATTGCTGATTCTTGGATTTTTGAGGATGAATTTTGTTGGTCCACAGGAGTTCACCATTTGCAGTGTGTGTGATTAACGTGATCGGATCTCTCGTCTGGAAGAGTGAGATGGGATAGGAATGAGGAGGAGGAGGGGCAGTCTGGCTTAGTGAAATATCTGAATCACAGAATTTTTTTAAAAAGATCATTCTACGAATTTTAAAGTTATAGTGCATATGATAGACTAAGCTATAACTGGGCCATAATAAGCCAGGGGAGCAACAGTAATGGAAACATTTGCACTTCACACAGACCTGTGGAGTAAGCTAAGGGTTTTAAGCAGCAAAGTCTGCGTAAGTTTTCACTAAGAATTTGAAGGCTAACCTAACGAACTTGAGAAATCTAATTACTTGAAACTGTTAGCTTGAAAAGTAACTTTTATATTAATGGACCTGAAGTTGTACATGTACAGATTAACTTGTACTTGAAGAAAGTCACATTCTTCAAGTAGAAAATGGAGTTTGGGGGAGAACATCTCATCAATAAGGGTACCTGCATGATAAATATTTGTATACCTAACCCTGAACTGTACCCCACAATTTTAAAATTAAAAATTAGAAAAAAAAAAGAAAATGGAATTTTCTTTTCTTTTTTTTTTTTGAGTTGAGTTCTCACTGTTGTCTGGCCTGAAGTGCAGTGGTATAGTCCTGGCTCACCACAGCCTCTACTCGACCTCTTGGGTACAGGTGATCCTTCCACCTCAGCCTTCCGAGTAGCTGGGACTACAGGCCTGTGCCACAACGCCCAGTAATTTTTTGATTTTTTAAAATATAGAAACAAGGTCTCACTATGTTGCCCAGGCTGGTCTTGAACTCCTGGTCTCAAGCAATCCTTTCACCTTGGCCTCCCAAAGTGCTGGGATTACAGGCATGAACCAGCACACCCGGCCAAAATGGAAATTTTGAAGCTCAAGAGCTAAGGCTTGTGCTTTCCCTGTCCAGACTTCCTTCCTCCTGGCCATTCAGGTTATCCTCACTGGGGACGGCTCCCATTCCATTCTGGAAGTGGGTGGTGTATGTTTTATTACCTTAAAGCTAGTTGTATTAGAAAGTTGAGAAGCAAACCAAGAGGGAGCTTTAAATTATTTAGTGGAAAGAGGGTCCTAATAATGAAAGCAGGGATTGAGAGACTGTTCTGGACACTTACGACAGTTTTCTTAAGGAAGGGACAGGGTTAAGAACATGCCCTCTTGGGCAGACAAGCTAAGGTTTAGTCTAGATTTGCCATGTACTAGTTGTGTGATCTTAGATAAGTTACTTAACCTCTCCACTGAGAGTCTGTGTCTTAGGGTTGTTAGGGTTCAGTGGAGCAATATATATAAAAGGCACATTGTAGATGCTCGGGAAATGTTAGCTAGCATACATGGATGGCATTTTTTCTCAATAATTCAGGAAAATGATAACACCAGAAAGGTTTAAATGAGCACCTATGGCATAGTCTTATGTGCCATTTTGGCTCCTATGAAAGTATTTAATATATGCAGTTGGTTTGTGAGAGAGACGGAATGAAAGGTTGCAGGCAGAGGGAAAGATTGCTGTAGCAGTC
Source organism: Carlito syrichta (assembly GCF_000164805.1). Lineage (NCBI taxonomy): Eukaryota > Metazoa > Chordata > Mammalia > Primates > Tarsiidae > Carlito > Carlito syrichta. Next base: position 419,985 of record NW_007252891.1, on the reverse strand, counting down.
ACAAGAGTTGTGACTGGGGGAACAGTGGGTGGAGTGGTCCAGAGCAGAGTGGGCAGGGCTTTTTGTGTGCGCCGTGGCTTCAAGTGATGTGTGAGGAGGGGAGAGCGAACTCCTAGTAATGAAGGCCAGGAGCTCTAGGGACAGGAGGGGACAGTAGTATGTATAGGAGTGTTTACCATTTATATGGGGAGTGGGTGAGGGTTAGTGGAGGAAGGCAGGGGGAGGGAGGGTTTGCAGACTTGGACCAACCTGTATTGCCCTGGACTCCATAGGCCTTCGAGCTAGATCTCTGCAAAGGGAAATGATACAAACGAAGGCTCTAGAAGACAAGTTCTGTTAGTTTATGGTAGATCTCTAGGGTGATGCTTCTCAAACTTACCTGCTCAAGTACCCTTATTGCACTTTCTTTGAAGTCTTGTTTTTTACTTAAAAATTCAGAGATTTTTTTTGCATTTCATAATATATTAGTTTCTTTTCATTCTAAACATTGGTGCTTTTAGTAAATTTAAATGTGTCAAGGGAGAGTGCCTTGTTTATTCTATGGCTTCTGGAAGGAAACCACACTGCCCTCCTCAGATTTATCCCAGAGCACAGTAAATAGCAAATGGTAGATGGACACCAGAAAGAGGAGTCTGTAGAAAGGGCTGCCTGCTCACAGCAGATGGGCAGATGGTGCCCCTCATAGCTTCCTCCAGGCCTCTTAAGGCCCCAAATCCTCTCTGAAAGGTGCCTTGGGAGGTTTTGAAAGCCCGTTGGTAGTCCTTTAATGCTCGCCACTTATCTGAACTACTGAGATCTCTTCTCCACCCTCCACCTCAATGCCCCACCCCTGCAGCAGTGGCCGGGCACAGGAAGTCATGGGTGTGTTGAATACTCCTTTTTCCACTCCAGGCAGCGTCCTGTTGTCCTGTTTCTGAGCGTCATTTCTGAGGAAGTTCTTGCCACTCCCACTGCTCTCTCTCTCCCCACCTCTGTCTTTCCTCCTGGCCTAAAATACCCGACCTCTTTCTTACTCCTTTTTGTTTGAACAGTTTTACTGAGATACAATTTATATACCATATAGTTTCCCATTTAAGGTGTAAATTCAGCGCTCAACATATTCATAGAGTTATGCAGTCATCACCACTGTCTAACTTTAGAATATGTGCATCCTTCCTAAAAGAAACTGTAGCCATTATTATAGGTCAGGCCTTATTCCCCTACCACCACTTCACCACCCTTAGCCCCAGGTAACCACTTACCTACTTTCTGTCTGTAGATTTGCCTATTGTAGCAGAGTCATACAGTATATGCCCTTTGTGGCTGACTTCTTTCACTTAGCATAACATTTTCAGTATTCCCTCATATTGTGGCATGTATCAGTACTTCATTCCTTTTTATGGTTGAATAATATTCTATTGCGTCACATTTTGTTTACCCATTTATCAGTTGATGAACATTCGGATTGTTTCCACTTTTTGACTATCATGAATAATTCTGCTGTGAACATTCATGTACAAGTTTTTGTGGACAGAGTTTCAATCATCTTGGGTAGATACCTGGGATGGGAGTGCTGCATCATATGGTAGTTTTGTTTTAACTTTTTGAGGCACTACCCAATTGTTTTCCAAAGAGGCCGCAGCATTTTTCATGCCCACTAGTAATGTGTGAGGATTTAATTTCTCCACATCCTTGCCAGCACATGCTATTTTCTGCCCTTTTGATTATAATTATTTTATTGGGTGTGATTTGCGTTTCCCTGATGGCTGGCGATGGGGAGGATCTTTTCATGTGCTTACTGACCATTTGCACATCTTCTTTGGAGGCTGTGTATTCAGATCATTTGCCCACTTTGGGGTTTTCTTTTTTTTATTAAGGTGCAAGTTCTTTTTATATTTTGATATCCTTTATCAGATACATGATTTGCAAATATTTTTACCTGTTCAGCGAGTTGTCCTTTTTGAAAAATTTTATTTTTACTAATGAAGTCTTTTGCTCTGTCACTTTTGCAGTGACATGATCATGGCTCACTGCAACCTCCAATTAAAGTGATCCTTTTGCCTCACCCTCCCAAGTAACTGGGACTACAGACATGCGCCACCACATCTGGCTAATGCTTTGTCCTTTTTTGATGGCGTCCTTTGAAGCATAGTACATACTCTAAATATTTATGGAATGCATGAATGAAAGAAACACTACCTTTTCTTAAAAGACTCCCCTGACTTTTTATACAAAGTTGTCATTTCCTCTCTTGGATTTCTAGGGTGTATACGTTTTCCATATCTGTTATAATACTCCCACACTGTTTTGTAATTTTTTTGTAGCATTTTTTTCTTCCCTGGATGATAGCTTGGGAGGCAGGTACTGCACCTACCACGTTCCCAGCTGAGTTTCTGACATGTGTAATAGGGTGTGAGGTGGTCACTGAATGTTGCCTGAGTGAATGCGTGGATGACTCTGCCAAGCGAAAGTCAGAGTACCCCTGGTCTGGATTGTTGGTCCTCAGTTTTCATGAACCAATTTAGACTAAGAGTGTTAAGTATATGCAGGGGCCTGTGAGGAGTTAAATCCTCAGATAAAGATACTCTCCAGCTTGCAGACCAGACTTTATCCGGGGCTATTGGAGGTAGTCTGGCTCCAAGAACGCTGCCTTCTGCCTGGGCTTCTGAATATGGGTAAGGGCTGGGGAGGGCGAAGCATCCATGTGTGAGCAGGTTGTTATTACTGTGTCATGGTAACCACTGTGTTTATGTGGATTTCCTCGATTTTAAAGTAGTCATGGCTAAGTCTAATTATCTTCTGCCTTGGGCATCTTTGGAAACTTATTTTGGAGTTATCAGATTAGATAATTTTAGTAACACTCTAAGAGTTCATGGTTTAAGACTTTGTCTTCCCCATGAAATATTTCTTTTTTTGTTTGTTTGTTTTTGAGCTGGGATCTCACTGTGTTACCCAGGTTGGACTGCAGTGGCACGGTTGTGGCTCGTTGCAGCCTCGACATCCTGGACTCAACTGATCCTCCCACTTCAGCTTCCTAAGTGGCTAGAACTATAGGTGTGCACCACCACGCCTGGCTAATTTATTTATGTTAATTTATTTTATCTTTTTGTTTTGCTGTGTTTCTCAGGCTGGTCTTGAACTTTTGGGCTCAAACAATCCTCTCACCTTGGCTTCCCAAAGTGCTAGGATTGCAGGCATGAATCCCCACACCCAGCCCCGTGAACTATTTCTTGATATTTTAGTCTTCAGTGATCCACATCTTCTAAACCTGTATAATACAAGACATATTTATGTGAGTAGCAAAGTATCATTCGTTTGTTCACAAACATTGTATTAGGAACTTGGCTAGATGCTGGAGTGACAGAGATGACTAAGACACCATTATTTCACAATGTTTATTGAACACATATTTTATGCTGGGCCCTGGTGATAAAGTGTGACTAAGATGGGCAAGGCGCTAGCTTTCTATTGGTTGTTGCTCTTCATGGGTGTTGGGCTTTTCTCCCTAGTTGGACTGTAAGCCTTGTTTATTTTTGTATTTCATTCCCTGAAACGTTTAATATGCTGAGTAAATAGTTCTTAAAGATTACTTGATTGACTTCTTAAAGGGATTTATTTTTGCTTGCCATGAAAATATGATTAGTATTTGGAGAACTTTGAGATTTATAATCTATGCAATATGTACAGGTCTTGGATGCAGGTGGCTACTCAGGTGTTGTGGTAGGAGTGATCTACCTGTGGTTGATTCTTCATTTGGAAGAAATAGTTGCAAGTAGTTTGGGGAGTTACTCAGAACTTCTCATATTCCTGAAGTCTTTAAGTGGATTTCCTTTCTGAATAATGAAATTTGTATTTGTATTTTTATTTTTTTTGTGTTGGAGTCTCACTCTGTCACCCAGGCTGGAGGGCGGTGGCATGCTCCTGACCACTGCAGCCTCGACCTGCTGGGCTCCGGCGATCCTTCCGCCTCAGCCTTCCGAGTAGCTGGAACTGCAGACGTGGACTACCACGCCCGGCTAGTTTTTTGATTTATTGTAGAGACAAGGTCTCGCCAAGTCGCCCAGGCTGCTCTCGAACCTGTGGGCTCAGGCAGTCCACCTGCCTTGGCCTCCCAAACTGCAGGGATTACAGGCTGAGCCACTGAGCCCGACCATGAATAATGAAGTTATGTATTCAAAATTTGCACTCAACATAATGCTTTTGGATAATAGTAGTGAGTATTAAAACAAAACATCTTTTAAAACAATTGTCTTCCCTGCAGTGTTACCATGTGATTTAAATGTATTTGTTTTTGCCCTTACTGGTTTGGTTATGTTATCTTCTTGCTCCAGAGCAGTTGTTTTTGAACTTCAGACTTTGGTGAGCTTAAGAATCACTCAAGGAATTGGTGGTGGTGTTGTTGATTGGCAGATCTCGCCTGGGACTGTATAGGCCAGGTGGTTCGGATGTTATGAGCCACTAAGGTTGATGTGGAAGCATCACAGTGCTGTGTTTTTGGGTCAAGATCTCACTCTGTTGCCCAGGCTAGAGTGCAGTGGCATGTTCATGATGATTACAGCTCACTGCAGCCTTGACCTCCTGGGCTCAGGCGATCCTCCTACCTCAGCATCCTGAGTAGCTGGGACTACAAGTATGTGCCATCATCCCCGGCTCATCTTTTGTATTTTTCGTAGAGAGGAGGTCTTACTTTGTTGCCAAGGCTGGTCTTGAGCTTCTGGGCTCAAGCAGTCCTCTTGCCTGTTGGGTACGTAAGTTTTGATTTCTGGTCTGTATTGTTCATTTGACCATTCTGTTATGTTGTCCTGCCTTACTAGTTAGTTAAATCTTTCAAGATTCCCATGTTTAACTTCACAGGGTATACAGTGCACAATATTATGTGCTACTCCTCTGTCCCCAACCCCACCACCCTGAGATGGGGATCTCACCATCCTGAGACTGGTGTTGAATTCCTAGGCTCAAGAGATACTCTCATTTCAGCCTCTTGAGTAGCTGGGACTATGGGGTGTGTGCCATTATTCCCAGCTCCTCTATCTTTTAGTGTAAAAATAGTCCATTTCTCTTCATAAGATTTTTTTTTGACTTGGGGTCTAGCTCTGTCACCCAGGCTAGAGTGCAGTGGCATGATCCTGGCTCAGGTGATCCTTCTGCCTCAGGCTCCAAAGTAGTTGGGACTATAGGCATGCACCACCATGCCTGGCTAATTTTAAATATTTTTTGTAGAGATGAGTTCTCACTATGTTGCCCAGGCTGGTCTCAAACTCCTGGGCTCAAGTGATCCACCTGTCTTGGTCTCCCAAAATGCTGGGATTACAGACGTGAGCCACCATGCTCTGCCCTGTCAATAAGATTTTAAGTATCTTGAAAGTAGGAATAATCTTAGATTTTTGTGTTTCTTAGCACTCAGTAACTATTTATATTCAAATTATTTATTCTAATTTTTTTTACCAGTTTCATATAGTAGAAAAATATGGTGTTATTTCTTTTATTTTGAAGAGTTGAACTGCATTAAAAGAAAGGAATTAAGATTGGCCACAGAGTCTTAAATTTGTCAAATTTTTAAGTTTTTATTTTTAGAGTTCTTTTTCTACCAGTGCTTCATTTCCGTTACATTTTTCTAAGTATGTAACAAGTAATGTTTTAAGAACCATTAAAATTAAAGTCCTATTCATTGAATATTGTCTTATGGATGTACAGTTGCTAAAGATTCTGATGTGAAGATTTCAGTTAGAAGCCTTGAGCTAAGTGTTTCTGAATCTTGCCTCCCAAACCTCACCAAAAAAGATTACAAAAAGGTAGATTGTTAATATATAATGAATAATAGTTGAATGTGGTTTTTGTTTTTTTTCTAAAAAAAAAAAAAGAAAAAAATCTTTTTTAAAGTTACAAAAGTCATGCATGTATTCTTGTAGAAAATGCTGATGTATATAAAAATCACTCCAATTCTCAGCTCCAGAGATGATCATCACATCAAACATTTTGATGTGTATTCTTCAAGGTTTTAGAGGTGGGTGGGTAGTGGTGGTAGCAGCTGTATTTGTATGGGCTTTTGGCCTTGAAAATAATTCTGAATCTATTTGTAAATAGGCAAAAAAAATTTTGGAGGGCTAATCTATCCTATCCCGGTGTTGTAATTAGTCTGGTAAAAGTTTAGCAATTAATCACACTCTGAATAATTTACGTGCGTGTGTATGCGCGCGCGTGCGTGTGTGTATGTGTGTGTGAAGAGACAGGGTCTTGCTTTGTCCCCCCAGGCTAGAGGGGAATGGTGAGATCATAGCTCACTGCGATCTCAAACTCCTGGGCTCAACTTATCCTCCTACTTTAGCCTCCTAGACAGCTGGGTCTACAGGTGCATACTACTATGACTGGCTAATTATTAAATTTTTTGTGGACACAGGGTTTTACTATGTTGCCCGGACTGGTCACAAACTCCTGGGCTCAAGCAATCCTCCCACCTCAGTCTCCCAGAGTGCTGGGATTATAGGCATGAACTGCTGTGCCTGGCCTTAAGCAATTAATGCCTTCTTACCAAGTCAAACTGAATAATTGGCATATCCAATTAGTCTGTCTCCTGATCAGATCGGTGCCTGGTTGAACCACAAGGCAGAACTTTTAAATATATATCAATGCTTCGGGAAGATTAGGCAGTATGTGCTTGTGCTTCAATAAACTATGTATTTTGGGAACCGCTGAGGTGTTCTTTTTGTTTATTTGCTTTTTTTTAAATATTGAAAACTGAGCCAGAACATTTTTGCTTCTGGCTTGAGGAAGTTGAGTGCTTATGCTCAGCTTCTCTGCATTTTGGTGAATGATCTGCGGCATGACGTGCACAGCGCTCCAGCTGCCTTTCCATCCTTCCCACCTTCCAGGCCAAGCGGAATCCACATAACTGCTGACTTGTGTCAGTACACGGATTGACTGTAGCTCACAGAAGGAGTATGGTCTAACAGAAGAAAACAGATCTTGGGCATTTGCTTTCTCCCCGTGTGTGATCCTTCGCAAGACCTTAATCCCTTTGAGCGACAGTTAGCTCATCTGTGAGATGGGAATAAACCCAAATGCAAAAGATGAATTTGATAGATAAGGTCTTCAGTCCTACCCTGTTGCATTTCTTTCTTCTCTTCATCCCCTGCTTCCTTTGTGGTGGCCAGCAGATGTGAATTGTCTTGAACTTTGTTTTCGCTCTTATTTCAGGAGAGAGGGTGTTCCTTTTCCTATTGAGTAAATTCATCTTTCTGTCTGTGTCCTGAATTTCTCTCTCTGCCTCTGATACCAGCGACATTGGTAATCTCTTCTGTTATACTGGTTCTCTTCCTTCTCCTTTCTTCTGGGTGTACTCTTACTGATCTAACGCCGCACAGCTCTGATCTCACCTGCAGGAAGCCTCCTGTGACATAACTGGCCTGGGGAGTCGTCCTCCTTAGTGCTCCCCCAGTACTCTTGTGTCATTCTTTTTTCTCCCAGTGGTTTCTGGGGTGTCCTTGCCTGGCTTCCCCATGACAATGAAAGTTCCCTGAGGGCCAAGACTGTCTCTTCTTACCTTGTGTTGGGACCAGTGAATGAGTGGAATGAATGAAAGACTAGCTCTCAAAAAAATGTTCATTTTTGCTTTAGGGGTAGTATCCAAAGTGAGTTATGATCATGGACTCTGGGGCATATTGCTAAAGTTCATACTCCAGCTCAGTAAGTATCTCAGTTGCTGCTTCTGAAGAATGGGACTAATTATAATAGTTTTCACCTTATAGAGTTGTTATGAGAGTAAGTGATCTAATAGATGAGGGCTGAGAACAGAGTGGCATACAGTGAGTGCTCACTGAGAATTAGCAGTTTATTATTACTATTCTTATATTTCATGAACTTTCATGTGCCTTTTTCTTTTTAAAAAACTTTTTTAAGTTCAGGGTCAGGTATACAGATGTTCATTATGCAGGTACCTTTGTTGATGAGCTATGCGGGTGCCTTTTTCTGGTAACTTTCTATTGATAATTCTGAGTTTATAAAATTTTGCCATGGTCACATTTATTCTTCCTGTAGATGATGATTATTTTGGGAATGTTTTCATCATCTCACCTCTCATGGCGTCTTCATGGCGAGTAAGGGAGTGAACAGGATAAGGGTGATGACCCTCATTACTTAGATAAGGGAAGTTATAGGTGGTAGAGGCAGGGCTGCACCTCCTGCCCCTAAATCTGGTGCCCCCCACTTCATGCTGTGTTGATGGTTCCATTTAAAAGCCAACTTTCTTTTAAAATTAATTTCAGACTCAAAGTTGCAAAAATAGAGTTTTCAGGCTGTTTCCTCTAATACTTGCCACTTGGAAAATCATCTTTTAACTATTGAGTATTGTTCAGGTGTTTTGTGTGTGTGTGTGTGTGTGTGTGTGTGTGTGTGTGTGTGTGTGTGTGTGTGTGTGTGTATGTGTGTATTGGTGGTGTATGTGTTGGGGGTCACTCTGTTGCCCAGGCTGGAATACAGTGGCACGCTCACAACAATCACAGTTTACAGCAGCCTTGACCTCCTGGGCTCAGGTGATCCTTCCATCTCAGCCTTCCAACTAGCTGGTACTATAGGTGTGTACCACCATGCCTGGCTAATTTTTTGATTTATTGTAAAAACTACTTCTTGCTATGTTGCCCAGGCTGATCTTGAACTCTCTGGGCTCAAACATTCTTCCTGCCTTGGTCTTCCAAAATGCTGGGATTACAGGCTCAAGCCTCTATACCTGGCTTCAGTTGTGAATGTATCTCAACATATTTGTTTAGCAGCTTTATTGAGTTGTAATTTACATACCACACAGTTCACTCATTTAAAATGTACAGTTAATTAGTTTGTAGTATGCTCACAGAGCTGTGTAACCATCCCCATAACTAATTTGAGGACATTGTATCCCCTCAAAAAGAAACCTTGCACCCATTAGCTGTCATGCCCATTTTCTCTCACCCTTTCTCCGTAGCCCCAGGCAACCCAACCACTGATGTATTTTCTGTATCACTAGATTCACCTTTTCTGGACATTTCATGTAAAAGTTTCAACATCTTTATGCCTCATGAACATGCTCTATGCAGACTAGAGAGCTATAGCACCTCTGTAATGCATCTTGGCTCTCTCGATACAAGTGTCTGATCATGAACTTGTGATTTCATTTCTTTCTGCCTTGGTTTTCTAGCTTGTAAAGTAGGAGATAATAGTAATATGTACGTAAAGGGTTGTACGAATTAAATGACTTAACATGTGGAAAGCACTTAAAGCTATTTCTGGCTTCAGTTTGTACTCTATAAATTTTAGCTGTTTTTACGCTAGGATATGTCATGTTTCTAATGGGTTTATTTTATAATCTTCCATAATGGTATTTATTGTTTCTTTGTTGTCACTAGGTATCCTTACAAGTATATAAAAATTATTCAGATCAGCTTTAGTATTGTGTCCTAAATCCTAAGTTTAGTATTTAGTCATTGTAAACTATTTCCTGTCACAAAGACTTGGTTGATGAGGCATTTGGCAGTGTGATTATGCACCTTCATTTGGTACCTTGGTGTATTTATTTGAACAAGAGATGATGTACCCATCTGGTTTAGTTGAAGTCAAAATAAATCTAGGGTATTTGCTTCTGAAAACCAAGTTTTACTTTCATTAAAGTGAATTTGTTTTGTGAAAGGTTGCTTTTGAAACCAAGTTTTAAAAGCACATTTATTTCTCATAGACTTCCAAGTTCAAAGAGCAGATATGTTGCTATATGAAAAATTCAAAGTGCCCAGAACATACCCACCACCACCCCTTCACGGATGGAAAACCTACTGAGGCTTCATCCAGTGATCTGCAGGATGGTTAAATGAAGCTTGAGAAATACTTGTTTAAGATAGTTATAGTTGTCAAAGTAATTTTTAACATAAATACAAATCAAATGCAGGTTATGACATGTGAGAGGGATTGTGAAATACCTGACAAAAAACTGGTGACACTGGACCAGGGACCAGAAAATCTGGGATCAGGGCTTGGTCCCTGCCAGCTGACTGCCCTGGAGCCGGCGACTGCACTTCTGGGCCAGTTTCCTCATCTGTAAAATGAGACAGTTGGACTAGAATAGATGGTTGCTTGGGGCTTATCCAGGGCTCAATACTTGATTTCTTTCTCATATTAACAAACAAGATACTACCAAATGTTGATCAATTCTCTGTGCATTAGGAAGGGAAAGATATGGAAGAGAAATCTCTTTTTTTTTTTTTGAGTTGGAGTCTCACTCTGTCACCCAGACTGGAGTGCAGTGGCCGCTCCCGGCCACCGCAGCCTTGACCTGCTGGGCTCCAGTGATCCTTCCGCCTTAGCCTTCCCAGTAGCTGGAACTACAGGCGCACGCTACCACGCCCGGCTAATTTTTGATTTATTATAGAGATGAGGTCTCGCCAAGTTGCTCAGGCGGGTCTTGAACCCGCTGTCTCAGGCAATCCACTCACCTCAGCCTCCCAAAGGCGCGGGATTACAGGCTGAGCCACCGAACCCAGCTGAGAAATCTCTACATTTGTGTTTTGGCTGCTCTTTTTCTCATTCTTTTTTTTTTTTTTTAAGTTGGGGCCCACTCTGTTGTCCAGGCTAGAGTGCAGTGGCATAATCACAGATCACTACAGCCTCACCTCCTAGACTCAGATCATCCTCCTGCCTCAGCCTCCTGAGTAGCTGGGATTTACAGGTGTGAGCCACCTGTGCCTGGCCTTTTTTCTCGTTTGTATTACTGCCATAGCCCTTCTAGTTTCACAGTGAAGTGACTGTTTTGTGATTTGTATTTTTACATTTATGCCATCATGTATGTTCATCTCTTTCTGGCAGCTCTGATCTGTGATACCTTTAAAATTGTCTGAAGGTTTTAGTTATGAATACTCTGGCTGGACAGTGGGGATAGCTCAGACCAGAGCTGACCCTCCCTCTCTGTTGGTAGAAATGGAAGTTGGCACATCTTCTGTTCAATTGAATTCTAAGGCTTTTTTATGAGCAATTGCATTTCTTAAAAATTGCCTACAAAATAAATGTCTGTGTAGAAATGATTTTTGTGACTAATTTTGATTTTAAATTTGGAAATGTTTTATAGGTAAAAACGTTGGTACCCGATGCACAATAAATTTTCATGTAAGATTCCTAATATTTATTTTAAAGAGCTGTTCTGCTTGTAACTAGGCAGTTTTATACTTCTTGGTTTCTGCCAGTGGTTTGTACTTGTGGGCCACGAATGCTGCAGAAGTATGTGCAGTTGTTGAAGGGGTTCAGTCATTCTAACAAACCCTTAACTGTAGTCTAAATAAGTAGAAAGCCTTGGGTATAATTGTACTAGTGTTTTTCTGCTGGGCTCCAGCGATCCTTCCGCCTCAGCCTTCCAAGTAGCTGGAACTACAGGTGTGCACTACCACACCCGGCTAATTTTTTGATTTATTGTAGAGATGAGATCTCGCCAGGTTGCCCAGGCGGGTCATGAACCCACGGGCTCAGGCAATCCACTCACCTTAGCCTCCCAAAGGCGTGGGATTACAGGCTGAGCCACCGAGCCCAGCACTAGTGTTTTTCAAATGTACGTAGGGGCTGGTTACTAACAAAGATTTATTTAAAAACACTTATGGAATTTATAACAATCTATTCATTGTTGTATTTTCTTTAATAATATTAATGAAAATCCAAGAACACTTTAGAACCTTCCAAAGGTTCATATATAGAAAGCCTGAAGAGCATTCTCTAAAAGCATTTCAGAAAGTTAGTGAAATGGTCAGAGAGGCCACCTGATAGTATACATCTGTTTAGAAGTGTCCATCTATTGTTTCTTTATGAGTAGAACTTAGGGGATTTAAGCAACCTTTATTTTTCACCAAATAAAAATCATATTATTTGTCTCTAACAGATTTAGAGCATTAGGTCTCAAGATGAAAACAACAGGTCAGTCTTGGTGGCTTAGCCTGTAATCCCAGCACTTTGGGAGGCTGAGACGAGTGGATTGCCTGAGCCTGCAGGTTTGAGACCAGGCTGGGCAACTTGACGAGACCTTGTCTCTACAATAAATCACTTGGAAGACTGAGGCGGAAGGATCACTGGAGCCCAGCAGGTTGACGCTAGGGTGACTGTGAGTGTGCCACTGTACTCCTGAGTGTGCCACTGGGTGATGGAGTGGGACTCTGACTCATAAACAAACAAACAAAAACACATGTTTAAAAAAACCCTCAAGACTTGGTTGATCCTACTGAAGAAAACTCCCTAAGTTATAAAGAAAAGAGATTAACATCACTTCTGATAAGATGGTTAGTTTTGTTGACTGAATTGGCATCGCTCTCAAAATAAGACATATAAGCTATTGAAATAGAATTCGGTTACTGGCAGTATATTATATTGTAAGTGAATGCCAAGTATATTGTATTGTAAGTGAATAATAAAATGCAATTTGTTGCTATTTATGACAAAATAAGATCGAAGAGTAGAGAGTGTGATAACAGATGATGCCACTGACATGCACACGTTTCTGACCATTAGAGGCGTGTGTTCTGTGACAACCTTCATCCATCATTGATTGACCTTTCCAGTTTTGGGTAAACCTTGAGCAGGTTTGTGTTTTTATAACCATCTACTTACCCTGAATTTTGTTAGTTACCTTTGAAGGGAGAAGGTGTGGTTAATCCAGAGATGGTGCTTGTTTCTGTAGTCAAGAAAGAAAATAATTGTGGCCTTTTGATGGGATGCCAAGTTTTATGAAATCCCGTGGAACGTGTCTTTAGATCCAGTGTTCTCATTGACTAAAACCCTTCAAAGTTCTTTGCCACATTGTTCTTTGACAGGAAAGGAAATACTATCATACTCACATGTATGTATCTCTATATAAAATGTTTACAAATGGTATCATATAGGTATTGTATGTTTACGATGATAACTCCCTGAATAAAGGTTAAAATGTCATGGGAAAATAGGAAAATTTGAGCAGGAGGAAATAGAGATAGTTTATTTTTAGCAGTTTAGAATGTTCCATTTAAAAGCAGTTAAATTGGCTAGAACTGTGGGCAGAGAAGGACTACTGGGGTGGTTTAAAGGCCATAGCTATTATGGTGAGTGCCTGGCATTTTGATTTGAAATAGTCTGTCTGTCTGTATTTTAGAGCCAGAAAAAATTCTTAGAAAACCGTTTTCTTTTTTTAACTGTGTTCTCAGATAAAATAGTTTGTTATTCTAAATCTAGAATTGATATCTTAATTTTTATTAATTGTTAGGACTGACAGTCTTTCAGGCATTTGGCTTCTTTGCTTGTGTAAGATTTAAGTAGGAGAAGAAAAGTCACATCAATAAGTTTTCATTATTTAATGCCATAAAGAGAAAAGGATAATTAGAATCATTTAGATTTGACTGTTTATGATCAGATTTTGCTAAATTAAATATGTATTTAAAATTAGCACTAAAATTAAATGTAAATTAAAAATAAAATAAGTATTCTACTAATATGTCCTGCATATATTCTCCCCTATGATTCTATTCTTACTTATTGATTGGTTGTTATTTCAGAAGGGAGCTGGGTTAGATTTCTTAACTCTTTGAAGTTGGTTTGACAAATTTAATTAAGCCTTAGGTGGCTCACAGCAGTGTTAACACAGTGTTGTGGATAAATGGTGAATACCAATATAGCCAACATGTGATGCAGAATAATCCACAAAACTTGATTTATAGAGGTAGCGACATGCATCACAGAAAGGAAAAATGAATAGTGCAAGTCTTTTTCAAATCTGAGTCTTGAAAAATATTGTAAATGACTTAGAAAACATGTGCTTGTTAAAAAAATGAAAACAAATTAGCGTAATATTCTTTTAGCCTTTTTTGGTATATATACATATATAGATACATGTTTATTTTTACAAAAATAGTACCATTTTCTTTCTCACTATACCTTTTCTTTTCCCTTCCTCCTCCATCTCTCTCCCTCTCTTCTTCCTCCTTTTTCTTCTTCTTTTCTTTTGAGTTGGGGTCATCTCACTCAGTCCCTCGGCTGGAGTGCAGTGGCATGGTCACTCATGGCTCACTGCAGCCTCAACCTCCTGGGTTCAGGCGATCCTTCTGCCTCAGCCTCCTGAATACCTGGGACTATAGGCATGTGCCGCATTGCCCAGCTTGTTTTTTGATTTTTTTTTTTTTGGTAGAGATGAGGTCTCTCTGTGTTGTCTAGGTTGGTTTTGAACTCCTGGGCTCAAGCAGACCTCCTGCCTTATCCTCTCAAAGTACTGACATTATAGGCGTAAGCCACCATGCCCAGCCTTTCCTTCTTCTTCTTTTTTTTTTAAATTTAGGGCCAGTGTCTTACTTCATTGCCCAGGTTGAATGAAGTACAGTGGTGTGATCATAACTCACTGCAACCTCGAACTCCTGGCCTCAGGGAATCCTCCTCCTACCTCAGCCTCCACTGGGACCAACATGCCCAACAGATTTTTAAACTTTTTAGTAGAGTAGAGTGGTCTCATGTTACCCAGGCTGTTCTTGATCTTGCGGCCTTTCTCTCCCAAAGCAATGGGATTACAGGTTGAGCCACCAGGCCTGGATGTTTCTAAGAACCTTTTATTTTCTACTTTTTTTTTTTAATGACTGTACAGTCTTCTGTGCTGTGAATATATAGTAACATATTCAGAGCCATTTTCTTATTGATAGCATTTGGGGAATTTCCAGTTTATTGCTGTTGTCAGTGATGCTGGAGGGAACTGCTTAATACATATCTCTCTGCGTAAGTGAGTATATCTGTAGGATAAATTCTTAGAAGTGGAATTCTGAGTAAAAATGTAAAAACTTTGGTAGGTGCTGCCAAATGACTTTACAAGCAGCATTTTATATTTCTAGCAAGGGGGTCTGAGAATGCATTTTCCTTACAGCCAGGCCGTTCCTAAATGTTCTCAGCCCTGTTAATTTTTTGCTAATTGTGTGGGTCAGTAAGTGGTATCTCATTTTAATTTTAAAACTGTATTTTTAAAATGAACTAATAACTTGCCTTTAGAAGTTAGAACATCATCTCTTCTGAATAATTGGCTATCATTATTGGTTAATCTGATTTTTGAAAAGTTTATAAACAAATTAGTTACTGACGCAGGACATGATGCCAATGGAGTCCAAGAGTTTGTGCAGCTTGATGCCTGCCTGGTTAATATTCCTAAAGTATTTCTTTCTTTCTTTATTTTTTTGAGTCAGAGTCTCACTGTCGCGCAGGCTGGAGTGCAGTGGCATGCTCATGACTACCTCAGCCTCAACCTGCTGGACTCAGGCGATCTTTCTATTTCAGCCTTCCAAGTAGTAGCTGGAACCACAGGCGTGCACCACCAGGCCTGACTAATTTTTTAATTTATTGTACAGACAAGATCTTGCCAAGTTGCCCAGGCTGTTCTCAAACCACTGGGCTCAGGCAATCCCCTCTCACTTCTGCCTCAAAGTGCTGGGATTAGAGGTATGAGCCAGTCTAGAGTATTTCTTTTCTTTTTTTTTTTTTGAGTTGGAGTCTCACTCTGTCGCCCAGACTGGAGTGCAGTGGCCGCTCCCAGCCACTGCAGCCTTGACCTGCTGGGCTCCGGCGATCCTTCCGCCTCAGCCTTCCAAGTAGCTGGAACTACAGATGTGCGCTACCACGCCCGGCTAATTTTTTAAAAATTTATTGTAGAGATGAGGTGTCGTCAAGTTGCCCAGGCGGGTCTCGAACCTGTAGGCTCAGGCAATCCACTCACCTCAGCCTCCCAAAGCACGGGATTACAGGCAATTGTTATCCTTCATGTTTGCCACCCTGCAAACTGCCTTTGATTTGTGGCTGATATAACTGCTTTCTGGTGCCTTTGCTTTGTACCAGTGATTCTCAGCCAAGGGTGCTTTGGCCCCCCAAGAGACATTTGACCGTGTCTGGAGACCTGGTTGTTTGATACCTGGGGGGCATTGAGGGAAAGAATAGTAAGGGGTTGCTACTGGCATCTGGTGGTAGACAGGCCAGAGATGCTGCTAAACATCCTACTATTCACAGAACAGCTGCCCACAGTAAAGCATTATCTGGCCCAAAGTGTCAACAGTGCTGAGGCTGAGAAATTCTGCCTTGCACCAAGGGTTAAGGTGTTCCGCCTTTGAGCTGTCTGACTCCTTTACTTCAGTCGAGTCTTCCTCATTTCCTCTGGGTACATGCCAGGCTGACCTATAGTAGTCAGGATTCCTGACCCTTGACTGTGTTGCTGTTTCTATCTTTTTTCATATTTTGCTCAGAAGTAGGGACTGGCAGGCAGAGTTAGGTAGAGCTTGGCAAAGTGAAGCCTGTTATCTTTTCTGAGGCTATAGAAGTTATCTAAAGACTCAACTTCAGGGTTCTGGTCAGGCTCCTGGTAATTTCTGGTCTAGGAGAATTGGCTATCATTATTTTTCTAGTAAGTACCCCTTTCCACTCCACTGTAAAAGTAAAACAAACACGTTACCCCCTCCCTTGACCAGAAACAAAACAAAGAAACCCAACAACAACAAACAAACAAAAAAACACTTGGTGATCACGGAGAGCCTAAGGTAATAATTCTTAATCCACATTTCAAGTTTGTGCTTGACCTGGGCTAGCATAAGAGAAACCCAACTAGCATGACTGACCTGAGTGCATTTCCAGTGAAGAGGCTGGGAGAGTAGAAAAGAATGTTTTGAGTCATCACATCCTTTTAAAATGTCAAATTCTTTCCATGGGGTTAATTTAAACCTGTTATGACCCTTTAAAAATCTTCACAAGAGGCTCAGAGCTGTAATAATGTGGAATACTGCTTGTTTAGTGGAAGTCTTTCTAAAGGGCACCTTTATATTTGGCCACATTTCTTTTATTATCAACCATCATGTAAGAGAGAAGCAGGAATTTTTGAGTTCTTAACTGGAAAGAACAGCTGCTTGGAGCAGTGATTCTCATGAAGTAAGTTTCCTTTTGAATAAGAAGGAAGCTCTCCCATTGGAAAATAAAGCATGTTCTTCTTCCTTTTCCATAACAAGTTAGGTTTAAGCTAAGCATAAGAACTGTATATGAAGGTGTGAAAAAAATCAGTGTGGTATATACTTAAGATAAACCTGTAATTCTTGTTCAGAGGTGGTAAGCTGTAAGTCATGTTCATGAAGAACAGAGAATGATTAGATTTCTTTTATGACTACAGAGTGGAAAGTTTCTGGACTGTTCTAGGACTATGCTGTCGTTCTTTGTCCTTTTTGTTCTTTCATTCTTAGTTATTAGTTTTTCAATAAAAATATGATGCAAACCACAAATGTGAGCCACATATGTAATGTTAAATTTCCTAGTAGCCAGATTTTTAAGAAGTCAAAAGCAAATGAAATTAATTTTAATAATATGCTTTCTTTAATTCAGTATATCTAAAATATTATCATTTCAACACATAACCAATATAAAAATGAGTTGTTACACTCTTTTTTCATACTACATCTTTGAAATCTAATGTACTTTATATTCACAGCACATCTCGTTTAAGACTAGTCATATTTCAGTTGCTCCATACCCTCCTGTGGCCACCATATTGGACAGCACAATCTTATTTAGTCTGGTTCCACTCTGGGAGAATTTTACTATTATTAGCTATAGAACATTCAGACAAAAGTGTTCATATACTAACATATGGTTGGGGGGGACTCGGACTTTTTAAAATAAAAAATTGTGTATTTTTGCACATTTAAACTTGTCACCTTCAAAGTACTCTCTGTTTGATGCAATACACCTGTCGAGATGCTTTTTCCACTGCTCAAGACATTTTCTGAACTCATCAAGTTTGATGCCTTTTAATGTTTCTGCCATTTTGGTTTCACCTCTTCCACATCAGCAAAATGTTTCCCTTTGAGGATTTTTTTCACTGTGGATATAAAATAAAGTCGCTGGTTTGAGATCAGGTATTTGAATAGGGAGGGTGGGGCACGGGGGTAATGCTGTTTTTGGTCAAAAACTGCTGAAAACTATGTGCAGGGTAGGCAGGTACACTTGTAAAATCATCCATCATGAAATGAACGGACACGTTGAAAGAATCTAAAAAAGAAAAAAAAAATTCACTGAAGCCAAATGCAGCTTCCTACAACGATATTAGCTGGTACCAATGCCAATAGGTTCCTAGAACACTTACCTAGCGGGGGAAGTCTGTACTGCAAGGGTCCGACCCTCCAAAAAATAATTCTGTTTTTTGGGGGGGGTCCCTCTTATATACTTACACTTTAAGAAAAAAAAATATGTCTATAGTTAGTAACCTCAACTCTTTGCATTTAAGATTCTCAAAATATGTCATGTTTCAGCACTGTAGTTGATGACATAAATTGGCCTGGACTTCATTGTGATTGTAGCTATATTTATGTCGGTTTTCCTGTGACATATTCTTTAAACATAGGTATGAAGCTGAGAAAAACTTCACCCAAAGAAAAGAAAGATGATTTCTACTTGAATTAAATTCTAATATGGCTCTGGTAGAAACATTCTATACCTCAATGTCATCAGGAAGTTTGCTGATAACTGAAATTAAGAATATTGGTATTTGGGGACCAACATTGAGTGTGATGCTATATAAATCTATGAAAAAGAAAATGGGCTCTCCTTTCATTAATGGGTTTATAGACTGCAGATGAGGCTAAATTGGATTTAAACTTCAGTAAATGAAACTTGAAGTTTTGGGACAATTATAGTTTGTATTGAGTAAGGGTATATGAGAAGCAGAGGCACTTGAAAAGTGAAATTAACAACTTTTTTTTTTTGCGTTGGGGCCGCCTCCTGTTGCCCAGGCTGGAGTACAGTGGCATGATCATGGCTCGCTGCAGCTTTGACCTCCTGAGCTTGGGTGATCCTCCTATCTCAGCCTCCCAAGTGACTGGGACTACAGGTGTGCACCACCATACTTGGTTCATTTTTTGATTTTTTTTTTTTGTAGAGATGAGGTCTTACTATGTTGCCTAGACTGGTCTCAAATTTCTGGGTTCAAGGAATCCTCTTGCCTTAATCTCCCAAAGTGCTGTGATTACAGGTATGAGCCAGTATGCCTGGCCTGGAATTAACAATTTTTATGCTCATTTTTTACTTTCCAATTTTTTTTTTTTGGCAAGCCTGTACTATATTTATAAGCAGAAATAAATCCTTCCCAAAAAATTGAAGGAAAAAAGTGTTTAAATGAAAGCGAAGACACAAAACCAAAACTACCAGTAATACACAAAAGTGAAAATGGTCAAAGACCTGGATTCTAGACCAGATTCTAATTCTGGTTCTGTCATTAACCATCTGTGTGATTTTGGGAAAGCTGCTCTGGGTATCCATTTTTTTCATCTACAAAACCAGAAATTAAAGTTGCTTAGGTTCTTCAGGTCTTTTTGGTTAAACAGAAAGACACTTGCATAATAGTTTTCATGAGGCTTTTGGGGAAGTTTTTACAAGGAATGAAATGAGTCTAGAAGCTTCTGTAATCATTCTGAATGAATATTTATTAAATGCCTGCTAAGTGGCTAGCGGTGTCTTTTAGCGCTCAAAGCATTTGGAAGAAATTGTCCTAAGTAGGGGTGGGAGCTTAGATGGGGGTGAAAAGAAGAATTGAAGCAAAAATATGAGAATGAATAACAGAAATATTCAGAGTACTTATGTAATGCTGTATAATTTAAAAGGTGCTTTCCTGTTTTATATCTTATTTAATGTCATTTATATTTTGGAGACCCAAGGGAGAATATAAGGAAGTAGTTGAGACCATGTGAAAGACAAATAAGGAAGAGGAAATTATTAGTAAAATCTTGAGGGTACTGTAATAGATCAGTTGGAGTAATCTGAGAAAAGAATATTTGGACTGAATCTGAGAGGATAATTAAGAAAAAGTGATTGTTTTGAGATGACCTATATGAGAAAGATTCCTGAAATTAAGTGTTGTTGAGCTTGAAAAATAAGAGGACGGGTTCTTTGACATAGTAAATATATCGTGTGTGCAGTTGAGTTTATTACCAGGTTTAAACATGTTTTGAAAACTAGAAGACTAATTTGTGAAGTAGAAAGAACTAAAATTCCAAATCCCTGAAGGCCCTCAAGATACATCTACCTCTCAGGTTTATGTAGTAGTCTCTGAAATACTTTTCAAAAACCATTAGGTTGATTTCAGAATGCCCACACCACTGGCATTGATACTATCCATTTATCCACACCAATGTGCTTCCCTTCCATTTTTCACCATTCCCAAGCTTCTTTTCTTCAAATTTCTAAGCTGAAGAAGGAAAACATCTGTTGGTGTTATTAACAAAAATATTTAGGCACTCTGGAGAAAGACCAGAGGAATTTAAAAGAGAGGTAGGGTAAATGATAATTGTTTTAATTACAAACCTGGTTCCCTAGTGGAATTTGTCATATTTCTTGTTCTTTTAAAATGTGTTCCCAACTTGAGCTAGTGTTCATTTTAACTTTCAAGTAATATGTTTAGTTGGTGACATTATGGGAACTGAGGTAACGTGTTAAACTAGGATACTGGTTTTGTGTTACTTTTCTGGACAAATAACTTGCTCTGATTCTTCCTAAGGTAGACACTATGTTTTTTAGAGGACCAGGGTACAGGTGTGGCCTTATGGGCGGCTGTGTTGAGAACATTATTTTTATTATTATTATTATATTTGTTATGATGATTTAACATTTAAAAAATTTTAAAGTTGTAGGGTACAATTCAGGGTTAGGTACATAAATGGTCATCATACAGGTGAAGTTTGGGCCTCCCATTAGTCCAAAAATATTATTACAGAAACATGTGGGTTTGACACAGTTCAGCTACGTGCATGTTAAGTGCTGGTCTCATAGGTATAAGAGGGACACAGATATAGTTGTGTATAATTCCAAGATGGTGGATATTATTGCCTCACAGTCAAATTAAGTGCTGTAAGAGAAGTGTGAGTGAGGAGCCCCTACAGCTCAAAGTAAAGCAGAGTTCACAGCAGGCTGAGGAAATCAGCCCTGAAAGTCTTCCCTAAGGATGTGGCATTGGAGGGGGACCTCTAAGAAGCTGAAGAGAGAGACTTGGAGGGGAAAGGGCATTTGGGGTGACCAGACCAGAGGAGTGTGGGTTTGCGTGGGGTCTTCTAGTGCAGTCACGGGTAACAGTTTGGCTGGGGCTTAGAGTTAATATGGGATGGTGGCGAAGGAAGGGACAGGGAAGCCAGAGTAGGAAAGGTAGGGAAACGGGAGAGATATAAAGCCAGGGAGTCATGTGTGTGGCAGCTTTGTATTCTGGATCACTCAGAGATGCTGTTGGGGAACGCTTTGTGATAGGATTTTCCATCTTGCGCGCACACGTGTGTGTTTGTGTATGTATGTGTGATATTTAATATGTATCTCAGAATAAAAATACTGGCATATATACATGATAGATACTTAGGTATGAATGTGTGGAACTTTTCCCAGAAAAGAGAGTTTTGGGGATTTGTTAGGCTTCTCATTTGTGCAAATGTTTCTACTTATGAGCACCATGAAAAAAATTCCTCTCTAGTGGAAGTGTTTAAAGGATGTATGTATGTGTGGGGTGGGGGTGGGGGTGGGGGGGTGTGTGAGTGATGGGAAGAGGAGAATTCAGAGGAAGGGGGAAAAGAGAAAAGTAAAGAGGGACTTAGGGAGAGAGGAGCTAGAACTTTTCAATGTAATTAGAGTACCTGTTTTTAGGGGTGGTCCCTTTAAGGGAGTTCTCTCAGAAATTTTTGTCAGCATATGTACAATCACATAGATAGTAACTAATTAATTCTTATGTATTACTAAAAATGAAAATGTCTGTAGACTTTTATGGGTTTTTTTCCCCCTCTACCTTAAAAACTGTGGCCAGGTGCCTGTAAGTCCCAACTATGAAGGAGCCTGAGACAGGAGGATTGTTTGAACCCAGGAATTCGAGACTAACTTGGACAGCATAGTGAGATCCTTGTCTCTTTTAAAAAAAAGGTAATGTGAGACCCTTGTCTCTTTAAAATAAAAGATAATATGGAAGTGGTCATTCACATTTCTTAGTTTATGTTGTTGCCAGTATGCTTTTTTTTGGGGGTGGGGTGGTTGAGACTAGAATAGCAGTTCTAGCTCTTCTGTGAATCAGGGATATTCCAGACCAAAATTGTACAAAATAATTGATGCTTTAATTGGATAGAACATTTGCTTCTGTAAAAACAAGACAGGTGAAAAGGCTGTTTAAAGAAATGGCTGCTGGGTTTAGACATATTTCTTCATAGATAAGTGTTTTTTATTCTTTTCTTAAAGTACTGAAAAACTATTTAATTTTAAAATAAGAAATGCTGTTGCACTGTTCCTTAATACAGAAGTATTGTCAAAAGTGCAGCCTCTGAGGAAAGATGAGCAAACTTGTTGAGTTTGTTGTGGACAGTTTCTTTGCTGCTTAGGGTTCCTATAGATTTAAAGGAATTGGCTGGGTGTGGTGGCTCAGCCTGTAATCCCAGCACTTTGGGAGGCCAAGGCAAGAGGTTTGCCTGAATCTGGGGTTTGAGACCAACCTGGGCAACTTGGCCAGACCTCGTCTCTACAATAAAATCACAGAAATTAGCTGGGCATGGTGGCGTGCGTCGTAGTTCCAGCTACTTGGAAGACTGAGGTGGAAGGATTGCCTGAGCCCAGCAGGTCGAGGCTGTGGTGGCCGTGAGCCTGTCACTGCACTCCAGTCTGGGTGACAGAATGAGACTCTGACTCAAAAAAAAAAAAAAAGAAAAGAAAAGAATTACTGGCTTATGTGTTTTCACTGTGAATTATTGAAATGTTAGGCCATAAAAATCGAACTTTGTGGTGCCCTGATACTGTTTTTAAACCTCTCTATATCTTTTACTAACAAGAGGAAATTTGAAGGATTTTAAAAATAAAGTTGGTCTAGATTTAGACCTTGTTGTGTCTGGCTTTCCTGATCTTTTGAGTAGGTTCTGAATACTTCTTTTTGGTTGGAATTATAACTTTGTTTCTTGTGGTTCTGAAAATTATCTGTAATAGCCTCATTCTTGTCATTGCCTCTTTCTCCAGAAGCTGTTTTTTTTACTTTTGGATATTTGTGGGTATTTGACTTAGTGCATGCTTATGACAGGTGAAAAAAATTATTAATAAAAATATCAGTGCAGGCAAGTTCTTTCTGAAAAAAGGAATGATTAGATGTCCTTGGTACTCTTCTTTGTTTGGTTTGTTTTTTGAGTTGGAGTCTCACTCTGTCACCCAAGCTGGAGTGCAGGGTCATGATCACAGCTCACCAACTTCAACCTCCTGGGCTCAAGGAAAACCTTCTGCTTCAGCCTCTGAAAGTACTGGGATTACAGGTGTGAGTCACCATGTCTGGCCCTTGGCACTCTTCTTAATACTCTGTGTGATCCTGTGTGTGTATGTGTGTGTGTGAGACACACAGAGAGGTTTCCTTTCATATCCATTCTGATGCCTTCAGATTCCCTTCTCAGACTGTTCAGTCTGTATCACCAGGCTAGAATTTTGTTCAGTGCAGACTTATATTTCTAGCTACTCCTTGGTCCCTCTACGGGCTTCCCCATTTTGGGAAGTGGCCTCATCATCTCTTTTGTGGCCTGGGCTCCATGGCTTTGGGCCCTGAATTTTTCTGCTTTTAGCTGCTCGTTACTTGCTGAGTTGCCCTGTCCTTTCCTGCCCCATCATTGCTCTGCTCTCTTTCCTGTCCTCCTGTCATAGGAGTTGCAGAAGGTCTCTGCCTCCAGCCTGGCCCTTCGAGAGCTTCCTTTCACATAGCCGCCTGCTGGTGCCAGTGCCGGGAGAGTGCTCCATTGGCTCCCACAACACAAAAGGGACACTCTCCTAACTGACCCCTGCCTAGTGGTGCCTCCAACCTCCTCCCGAGTTGGCTAGGCTGAGCCGCAGGCCGCCCACCTGGAAGGCATCAGGCACCTCTCTGTGCCCTCTGCAGGGGCTGTCCTCTGGGCCTGGAGTGCCTTTCTTCCTCTGTGCTCTGGCCAGCTTCTTTTTGCTCACTCAACAGTTGGCTCAGATTATCACCTCCTCTATGAGGCAGAGTTCAGTGTCTCCTCCTCCTCATTCCCACTGGGTCTTAAGCTCCTATGGTAGTGATCCCCAACCTTTTTGACATCAGGGACTGGTTTTGTGGAAGACAGTTTTTCTATGGACGGGAGGGGAGGTTTGGGATGATCCAAGTGCATAACATTTATTGTGTACCTTATTTCCTTTATTGTTACATTCTAATATATAATAAAACAATTATACAACTCACCATAAAAAAGGGTGTGGATGGAAATGGTAGGTAAGATTGGGGACCCTTGTCCTTATAGTACTTACTGCATTGATGTCATAATTAGGTAAATGTTCATCTTTTTCACAAGTTTGTGAGCTCACCCTGTTTAAAGTTGGACTCCCCTCCCATTTTCCTTTCCTTGCTGCTTTTTCTTTTTTCTTGTCCCCTTTCAACCTACTGCATGCTGTTCTTATTTGTAACGTTTGTTATCTGTGCCCCCTGCTAGAACATGAACTCCCCCAGGACAGAGATCTTTGTCTCTTGTTAACTGCTGTATTGTTGGGGCCTGCACCAATGTCTGGTACCTAGAAAATGCTCAGAAATATTTGTTGAAGGGATGTGTACTTGCATGTCTAAGACCCAGCTCACAGGAGGCATTGGGTGAATTAAATTGATGATGAACAGTTTCTTCTGTGAGACTTTCTAGGGAGTGCCCGATTGTGCCCTTGTTTGGTACTTAAATATAATTAAACACTTTTGAGAATTTTTATGCATTCACGTAAAATCCTCCTTTTGTCCCAGTCTGGTTTACTCAGTGTTTATGAGTTTCAGATGTTGTAGTCTACCCATGTGTTTTATGCCCAATCATATGACCTTCCTTGTTGTATAAAACAAAACTCCTATTTAACTAGGAATATATTTCACTAAAGCTCATGCTTTCTGAATGCCATCTCTATAGAGTCCAGAATCACACATGACCCATGGCAGCAGTTTTCAAACATTTTTGCTTATATAAGCTTGGAGGAATTTTGTAAAACAATTTATTTTCTATATTGGTTCTGAAAAGTTTTTTTATTTTTTATTTTTTGAGTTAGAGTCTTTGTCATTCAGGCTGGAGTGCAGTGGCATGACCACAGCTCACCACAGCCTCAACCTCCTGACTCAGGCAGTCCTCCTGCCTCTGCTTCCCAAGTAGCTGGGACTAGGAGGTGTGCACCACCATATCTAGTTAATATTTTGATTTTTTTTTTCTTTTGTAGAGACGAGTTATCACTGTGTTGCTAAAGCAGTCCTTTTGTCTCAACTTCCCAAAGTGTTAAGATTACAGGCAAGAGCCACTGCACCTGTATGAAAAACTTTCTTTCTTTCTTTCCTTCTTTCTTTCCTTCTTTCTTTCCTTCTTTCTTTCTTTCTTTCTTTCTTTCTTTCTTTCTTTCTTTCTTTCTTTC
>NW_007252891.1:365523-394594 GCF_000164805.1 Carlito syrichta | reverse complement strand
CTTCCTTCCTTCCTTCCTTCCTTCCTTCCTTCCTTCCTTCCTTCCTTCTTTCTTTCCCTCCCTCCCTCCCTCCCTCCCTCCCTCCCTCCTTCCTTCTTTTTCTTTTTTTTGAGTTGGAATCTCACTCTGTCGCCTAGGCTGGAGTGCAGTGGCACGCTCCTGTCAACTACAGCCTCGACCTGCTGGGCTCAGGTGATCCTTCAGCCTCAGCCTTCCAAGTAGCTGGAACTACAGGTATGCACCACCATGCCTGGCTGATTTTTTGGTTTATTGTAGAGATGAGGTCTCACCAAGTTGCCCAGGCTGGTCTGGAACCCACAGGCTCAGGCAATCCTCTCACCTCGGCCTCCCAAAGTGCTGGGGTTACAGGCTTGAGCCACCATGCCTGCGAAAAGTTTTTTCTTATGTGTTTATTTTTTATTTTTTTGAGTCAGGGTCTCACTCAGTTGCCCAGGCTGTAGTGCAATGGCACGATCATGGCTTATTTGCAGCCTTGGAGCTCCTGGGCTCAGGTGAGCCTTCTGCTTCAGCCTCCTACAAGTAGCTGAGACTACACAACATGCCACTATGCCCAGCTAATTTTTTGATTTTTTTTTTTTGGTAGAGACAAGATCTTTCTATGTTGCTCAGTCTGGTCTTGAACTTCTGGGTTCAAAGCAATCCTCCCGCCTCAGCCTTCCAAAGTGCTGGAATTATAGGCATGAGCTACCGCTCCCAACCTGTTACATATTTTGATAGTTGTATAGCGTGTAATTTCCAGGAAATTGTAGATGTTGACTTTTAAGAATTAAGCTGTTTCATTACTCTTATATATGTATTCAGTGGAATTTACAGACAGCAATTTGTTATCGTATTCTAAAAAATTGAATGAATTCTTCAGCTTTTTAATTATTGAAGTTGTATTTTTATTTTACTCTATAGTTTTATCAGAATAAAAAATATTTTTAGGCTTGAAAGTCTTATTAATGAAACTCTCTCATATTTCTCTTTGAAAAAAATCTGTCAATTTAAAGTAAAAACATTAAAATGTATTGTGATCATAGGCTTGAAATGTTAATGTAACCCAGAGGTAAACAAAACTTATCATTGCCATTATCGTCACATTATTCAAATCAGCATAAAGGTATTACTTGTTTTGATAAATAATTGTTAAAATAAATATTAACTGTTTATTGGAAATGCATTGCCTAATGAGATGGATGACAGTGTGCTTTTTAAAAAATGAACTCTTCATACTTTGATGGATATTGATTATTGCCAGAATGAGGATTCAGAGTCAGTTCTACTCTACATATATATATATATTTTCTTTTATTGTGATAAAGCTCTGACAAGTCCTAATCATATAAATAAGAGAATAGAAATGGGAATAGTTGCTAGATGTGGTGGCTGATTCTTGTAATTCCAGCTCTTTGGGAAGCTGAGGTGGGAGGATTGCTTGAGTGCAGGAGTTCAAAACCAGCCTGGGCAACATAGCAAGACCTTGTCTCTACAAAAGATTGATTAAACATTGCTGAGCGTGGTGGCACGTGCCTGTAGTCTCAGCTACTGGGAAGACTGAGGCAGAAGGATCACCGTAGCCCAGGAGGCTGTGATTGTGCCACTTCACTTTACTCCAGCCTGGATAACAGAGTGAGACACCAACTCAAAAAAAAAAAAAAAATAAGGGTAGAGTTCTGTTACTGCAGTGTTACTTAACCCTTTAAACTGCATCTGAGTTACATTTCATAAATCAATCTATGACTAGAAATTATTTTTGATGACAGCGGATTAGGTCATCTTTCAGTATTTTTGAAAGCAAAGAAACTTCCAGATTTGCAAAAGAATTTGTTTTCCACTTGTCAGTTATTCATTTTCTTTTTTCTTTTTCTTTTTTTGAGTTGAGGTTTCACTCTGTCACTCAGGCTGAGGGCAGTGGCACGATCATGGCTCACTGTAGCCTTGACCTCCTGGGCTCAGGTAATCTTTCCACTTCAGCCTCTTGAGTAGCTGAGACCACACCATGCCTGGCTAAATTTTGGATTTTTTGTAATGACGAAGTCTTGCTATGCTTACCAGCCTGGTCTTCAACTTCTGGTCTCAAATGATCCTCTTGCCTCATCCTCCCAAAGTGCTGAGATTATAGGTATATGTCGCTACACTTGGCTATCAGTTATTCATTTTCTTAACACTGACACCCAGGTTCTCAAACCAGCCCTTTGGTGACAGGGAAGAAAGTGAGCCATGCTAAGATTTGGAGTCCATGAGCAGGTGTATTTCTCCTTTTAAGTGGGAGAAGGAAGATTTTGAAAGAGGAGCTGAAAGGGAGGACTTGGCAACTCCATTACAGACACAACTTCAGGCAGATGGGTTTTAGGAAGGAATACATAAGAAAACTGAGGCTCTGGAAATGGATTTCCTGAAAATTATTTATGGAGTAACATTGGAAAAAGGTTGATAATTGTTGAAGCTGGGTGATGAGTAGGTGAGGGTTTATAATACTGTCCCTTGTACTTTTGAGTACATTTTCATATCTACATAACAAATAGTAAAACAAAGCAAAAATTCTCTGTGGAAAGTGTTCCCATATATGCATTCAAGTTTGAGAATCATTGTCCTTTGGTGCCACTAGCACCATTAGTCTTCGCACTGTTAACAAAATAAGGCATTCTCTTAGGTTGAGTCAGATGAAATTGCCAATATTTGACCATTTTGACCTATAGCACTGGCAGTTTCATATGGTCTAACGTAATCTTTGATTGTTTGTGTTGATTTTCCTTCCCCGACAGTTTCCTTTTACTAACTGGTACTCAGCTTTATGGCTCAGGAAGAATTTTTTTCAGGCTCTTCCATCCTCAAAGAGTATTCTAAAAGTTAAGAACTACCAAAAAGAATTTTAATTTGCTGTCAGTTTAGATGCTGTATAGACTGAGTTAAACAGGCAGCCATTTCTTATCTTTATTTTACCAAAGTCTTTAGTTATGTTTTGTTCAGTGTGTTTATTCTAGATATGGGCAAACAAACCAGTCAGTTCATTTAGAGGGGTGCTGAGTAACAAAACAGAAGGTTCAGGGACAGACAGGTGAAGCTTTCACCTGAATAGTATTTGTGAAGTTGACTTTTTTTTTTTTTAATTAAACAACAGAAAAACTTTTTTTAGCTGTAAATGTCTGCAGTAGGAAAACAAGGTTGCCCAGCTCATGGCAGTCCTTATGGTGGCCCTTAAGGGCCAATCTTGGCCTCCATCATTGACTAAGGAGAAATGGGACCCCCTACAGCCCTAGGGTAGAGTGACCCTAGAAGTTGGCTTTACAGAGAAGTGAATCTTTCAGATAGCTCCGAGTGTGTCTATGTGTGCTTTCAACTTTATCATGAAGTATGGGAATAACAGACTGCAGACAGATACTGTTATTAATATTTTCTTTAGTGAGTAGGAGACTAGGGTCTTAGAGGAGTTAAGTGATTTAATCTCCTGTCAGGGTAAGTCAGCAATGAAGGCAGGTTCTCATGGATTCTCAGTATGTACCCCAGACCGGCCGTTCTCAAAGCGTGTTTGGGGAATCACTGGAGGTCCCTGAGACCTTTTTGGGAGTCTGAATGTCAAAACCATTTTTCTAACAATACTAAGACATTTTATGCCTTTTGCTTTCCTTCTTTCATGAGTGTATTGTGTTTTCCAGAAACTACATGATGTGTACAATTGCAAGATATTAAAGCAAAATTGGATTTGAGAATCTAGTTGTTTTCTATTAAGCCAGACATTAAGGCCATTTACAGAAATGTAAAATGGCACCACTCTCCTCACTATTTTTTTTGGAAATGTAGTTTTACAAAATATTGATAATCGTTACATTTAAATGAATTAATACTTACAACTTTCCCAGCTTTAAGATTTAATGTGGTAATTATTGATATATGAAACCCACGTTTAAAAAAAAAACTCTTTGGCATTCTCAATAATTGTGAGTGTGAAGGATCCTAGATCAAAAGATTGGGAAGTGATATGCTAGCCAGCTTTGCTGTTGTCACCCAGTTTCCTGGCCTTCTAAGGTCTTCTAGTTACATGTGTTATTTCTATGTATTTTAGTTTAACAGAGGATATTAAGCACTTAATGTGTTTTTGGCCTAGTTAGGTATCAGTTGCCATAAATTACAAGAAAACTCTGGCTGAGGAGACTTAATCAGTGAGGGAACCAGGATTGTACTCCAAGTGTGTCTGATTCCAGTTCCCATTCCCCTGAACTGTTCTGCTTCCTTGTCGAACTTAACCTCTCTGGATTTCAGTTTCATCAATCTCAAAAAGAAGAGGTTGGATATTAGGTTGCTGAGGACCAGAAACTGTCTTTTGGTGTTTAGCAAATCATTTGAAAATAGTCTACGTTCAGTTCTACAGGATGCGTATCATAAAAATCTTGATTCAGTTTGCCCTTCTTTGGTTTCCTTACTGGTAGTTTCAGCAGATGACCAAGTATTAAGGAAGCTAAGCTATGTCTGTATTTCTTATTTTTCCATTTGAAGTGGGCAAGCAACCCCAAATGAATGTTTGAAGGATCCCAAAATGGATTTATTGATTTATTTGCCCATGTTTTGCTCAGAAGCAGTATCAGTTGGAATTCATTGTTTCTTTCATGTGAGTTTCTGGATTTGTAATTCCAGTGTGCATTTTTATTAAGAGCTTTTTCAGTAGGATCCTGTGTTGTTTGGTTAAGAGACCCTTGACCTTATGAGGCTATCCTTCATTCACATTTTTCTTTGAAAGGGCTTGTCTTGGCCAGGCTCGGTGGCTCAGCCTGTAATCCCAGTACTTTGGGAGGCCAAGGCGAGAGGATTGCCTGAGCCTGCAGGTTCGAGACTCTCCCGAGCAACTTGGCAAGACCTCATCTCTACAATAATTAAAAAATTAGCCGGTCGTGGTAGCGTGCACCTGTAGTTCCGGCTACTTGAAGGCTAAGGCAGAAGGATTGCTGGAGCCCAGCAGGTCGAGGCTGAGGTGGCCGGGAGTGTGCCACTACACTCCAGTCTGGGCGACAGAGTGAGACTCCAACTCAAAAAAAAAAAAGAAAGGACTTGCCTTAAAATTAGTATTTGGATTTATTTGGCGTTATATTTTACAGGTAATATGTTAACTTCTTTTTCCCTCTTTTTTTATTTTTCTCTCTTTCCTTCTCCTTCCTATCGCCTTTCTCTGTCACTGTAATTTCTTCTTTCTTTCTAAAAATGAATCAGTAAAATGACAGAAAAATACATTTTACTACAGAAATTAAAATAAAACCTTTGGGCAGGTGTCACTTAACTTGGTTGTTCTTTCTCAGCTTTGACTTTTTATTCTATTGATCTGTTTTCTTCTCTTTTCCCATTTCTTTTTGTTTTCTTCATCCTCCTCCCCTGGTTTTCATTTTATGTGATTGTTGTGACGATTGAATAATACTGATGATAATTACCAGCATTTATTGAGTGTTTGTCAGTGCCAGACATTGTTCTAAGCTTTTTGCTTAAATTAGCCCATTTGACCACACATGAAGAAGAAAGAAGAGGGACTCTGGTGCTGATTTCTCCCTAATTGCCACTGTGACATTGGGTGAAATACTTACTTTTTGTGTATCTTAGTTTCTCCATTTGTAAAGTGTGATGTTGTGAGGTAATTTCTGTAAACCACAAGGAACATTGCCTGGCTCACTTTGCAGGCTCAATAAATGTTAGCTGCTGTTATTTTTTTTTGTTATCATTGAAGTAGGTTGGCAGTATTGGGTATTCAATAAATGGTGGTTACTTATATTGTTTGATATTACTGCATTGCACGTTTGCTTTGAGATGGTATATGGAGTTTGGCTGAAGCAGATGTGAAGAACATGTAGTAGTAGTATTCTTGTGTGCTACCTCAGTTTTTAAATGAGAATAGTTTTCTTTTATATGAAGTGGTACAGATGCTGATACTCCGTGGCTGTAATTCAAATATTTAGTAGTTATTGTGGCCTTCATAAATGGATACTCCTGAGGACACTAATTAAATGGGAAGTGGGGAAAATATTTGGCCCTTGTAAATAACCATTTTAATTAATTAATTTATTTTATAGATTGGAAAATATAGTTTATTTAGGAAGTGAATGGGGGGAGAGAAAGAGAGAAAAGAGGAGAGGATAGGAGAGGAGAAGAGAGATTCATCTTCCCAGAGAAGGGACCAAAGTTAGGGAACATGACAGCTTTAAAATGGATTTAAAAATGGAAATGTTTTGCGTTTGTGTGTGTGTGTGTGTGTGTGTGTGTGTGTGTGTGTGTGTGTGAGAGAAAGTAAAACAAGCAGACTCTAATACTCTGCAGTCCACATGATTCATCCTGTTCTTAATTTTCAGCTGTTAGTGGACACTGGTCGAGTATAATAATGTAACTTCTTACTCATTTAACTTTGTGTTAAAGATATGATCTTATTTAAGAATATTATGGATAATTTATAGATTACTTTATGACTATTAATTGTTAATGGATTTCAAAGCACTTGAAATTCTAAGAAAGAATGGAAGGACAGTAACTACCAGCAGTCTATAAGTTCTGTGTACTCATTAGGAAAAATAATACAGCAACATAATGAGTAAATGGTCAAAATTGGCTTTCTAGTAATATATCAGTATAGTATGGCATCAAATGCCTCAGAACTGATAATTATCTAATGATTAATATAAGTATTACTTGAGTGAATAATAGAGTCTAGGTTTGAAATCAGAGTATGGTATGTCATATTTGAACCAATTCAACAGGGTTTTGAAGTCCCCTTATTAAAGGATGTATTAATAGAAACTTTAGTGAAAGAAGCAGTAGTCTTTTTGTAGCTTGCAAGACATAGCCTGGAATGTGGTCCCTGTTATTAATAATATGTATAATTTTGAGTAAATCTTGTGTCTTTGGTACAATTTTGGTTTCTCAATTGCAAAATGAGTATCAAACCTAGCCAGTTTAACTCTCAGGGTTATTAGGATCATTGAATGAAGGAATTCATTTTGATACAGTGCAGTACCTTCCGTGAGTACCACCTCAACCAATATCACTACCAC
This sequence comes from Carlito syrichta, assembly GCF_000164805.1. NCBI lineage: Eukaryota > Metazoa > Chordata > Mammalia > Primates > Tarsiidae > Carlito > Carlito syrichta. Next base: position 387,569 of record NW_007252891.1, on the reverse strand, counting down.
CACAACAACAAAAAGAAAAAAAAAAAAACGAAAAGAAAGAAGGAGAAATAATACATTTGGGAAAGGCTTGATAAACTTTGAGTATTATACAAATGTAAGGTAGCATCCTTCCTACTTTCGAATGTGAGGGATTGTTGGGGAGTAGTCTGACTCCAGGTTAGGTTTGTGGTTTGCTTTTTTTGTTTAGGTTCATCAGTGGTAAGTATTTGAACTTTAAGTACCGTAATCCTGTATTTTTTGGCTACTAGTTGAAATGAAGAATGTATGTATTAAAGTTTGGATATATAGACTTGTGCGTACAGTGGTGGTGCTGCTTATGACACTATAGTTAAGCATTTATCAGAGTTTCCGCTGTAAACTTCCCTTTGGATGTTTTTTCATTTTAACTTTGTTGTCCTGTGGGATAAAATTATAGAGTCTGAATGTTTTTGCATGAAAACTTTTTCTCTTTTTAAAGTAAGGAATGAATGCATGCTATCAAAAAAACCCTACATCTTGTATTTTATAACATTTTATTGTACAAGTTTTAAAAAGTTCAAAAAATTTTTTTGGTTTTAGAGACAGGATCTTACTCTGTCATTGTTAGGTTAAAATATATGCCAGTGGGGGAGCCTCCAAAATGTTAGGTCAGACCCATCAGATGGGTGGGGTTATGTAATCCCGTGCTGTATGAAAGATGCAAAGAATCGCACAGTAGTTAGATTGGAAGACTTTGTTTATTTAGAAAGTAAATTAGAGGCAGAGAGAAGAGATTCACCTCCCCAAGGTAGCAGAGTAGGGGCCAAAGCTTGGGAAACATGGCGACTACAGCTCAAAGAGCCACGTGGACACACCAGAGTTTAACAAAGCAATGGCGACTGGCCTGGAATTGAATCCTTATTTTAAACTTTTGCTTTGAATTGGGGAAGGTCATCAAAGTTATTGGGTGGTGGTCTGCTTCATGCCATAAGGGAAGGATTGGGTAAGTACAGGTACTGACATTAGGTGGTGGACAGCAGACAGATGGGTGGGTTAGTCACATAATTGTTGCTATGGTGTGATGGAGTCTGTTTGTGTGATGAGGGGCTTATTAGGTTAACGTGTTCACAAAACAAGCTGGGGAGGGGGTTGTAAAACAATTATCGATAGCTACCTTTGAAAAACCAGCTCTGTCCTTGGCTAGTGGATTAGAGGGTAAATTAAAGTGAACTGCTAGAAAAATATGACAAAGCTAATAAGCAGTGTTAAAATGGCAGCTCATTGGGTATATTGACTCCACATTACGTCCTTTCAGTCACCCAGGCTGAAGTTCAGTGGCTGGGGTACAGAGTTATTTCTCTGAATAAAATCTGCACCAAAACCAAATTACAGATGTTTCTCAGAGTTCTTCTAGAGCTGTTTGGGTTGTTCCGTTGGCATTAAAGGAATTTCTAAAAAGTGACAGGAAAAGATTTTACTCATATATCTTTGTTAGCACTGGAAAATGGTTGAGAAGCTTTACTTGCTTTGGGGGCACTTCATCTTCTTAGTTCTCTGTCCCTTCCCACACTGAACTTTCTGTCTCTTTGTTCTCTTTATTTTGTCTCTGGCTTTAACCTTCTGCTCTTAGTTCTCCATTGGCTCTGTCATGGAACTTATCTATTTTTCTGATTTTGACTTTCACTTTTGTTTTGTTTTTTTTTTTTTGAGGCGAGGTCTCATTCTGTTGCCTACACTGGAGTGTAGTCACGATCATGGCTCACTGCAACCTTGACCTCCTGGATTCAGGCCATCCTTCCGCTTCAGCCTCCTGAGTAGCAGGGACTCCAGGTGTGCTCCACTATGCCTGGAAAATTTCTTGGTTTTTTTGTAGCGACGAGGTCTCGCAAGTTATGTTGCCTAGTCTGGTCTGAAACTCCTGGGCTCAAACGGTCCTCCTGCTTTGGCCTCCTAAAAGTGCTAGGATTATAGGTATGGGCCACCACCAAGCCTGGCTGACTTTCATCTTTATGGGAAAACTCTGGAATCTCTCCTCTAACTTAGCTCCTTGTTTCCGGTTCTATTTTGAGTCTTTCTTCCTTCTGGTACCCTGGAGTTACCTCACATCCATTGTTCCTAGCACTGCAGTTCATGAACTTCTTTGACTAACTTCTCTGTCTGGTCATTTCATTTTTACCAGCAGTATTTATCACTATTCCCCAACCTAGAAGTATTAGTAATCTTTGACTGTCTTTCTTTTCCATTGTATCTAGTGTGACAGAACATCTCTTTGTTTCTTGCCTTCTCAATATACCCCAGTCTTCTTTTTCTTCTGCTCTTCACTGCCATTGGCTTAGTGTGGACCCTGATAACCCTTCATGCTTGGTTTTGGCTAATTTGATTGCCTTCCTTTTAAACCTCTCTAAAACACTCTTTCATTATGTTTGCTCCTGTCCAACATTTCTTTGTTGTCAGCCACATGAAACCCAGGTTACGCTGTGATTTTGAAAGTCTTTCAAGGCTAATATGTTCTGATTCCTCACTCTGATTTCCCACTTCTTCTAGTCAACCATCTCCTGTGCCCTAGACACGCATACCTTTTTGTGTTTCCCCTATAATGTGCTCATACTCACCTCTATACTGTCCCTGCCTAAAATGTCTTCTTACCTTCTTTTTGTTGACTCCTCCTAGTCATGCTTCCCTTAAGTCCCATCACCAGCTAAAAGCATTTCAGCCTTCCTGGATGTCTTCTTGACCTTAGGCTATCCTGGTGATAATACAAGTTTGAACACTCAATTAGATGGATCTTATCAAATCTTCAGAGGGATCAACAAATGTCAGTTGTTGCTGAACAAAATGAAACAACCAAACCTCTGTGTCATTACATTGCCCTGAAAAGTAAATTAAATCCAAACAAAGGTTGTTAAAGTCTTTGTAGTAAGCCAGCTTAAGTGCAAAGGAGAATGTTGGAAGGTCAGAGAAGACTTGAAATCATCTTTTGAAGGACTTAACACTAACACAAGAGATCCTTTAAATATTAGCAGAAATAGCAAGCTAGGAGAGTCCATGTAACCCCTGGTAGTTGCCTTTGCTCGATACAAAGAGGAGATGGAGCCGCGTTCGGTGGCTCAGCCTGTAATCCCACGCCTTTGGGAGGCTGAGGTGAGTGGATTGCCTGAGCTGCGGGTTCGAGACCCGCCTGGGCAGCAAGACCTCATCTCTACAATAAATCAAAAAAATCAGCCAGGCGTGGTAGCGCAGGCCTGTAATTCCGGCTGCTTGGAAGGCTGAGGTGGAAGGATCGCCGGAGCCCTGCAGGTCGAGGCTGCGGTGGCCAGGAGTGGCCACTGCACTCCAGTCTGGGCGACAGAGTGAGACTCTAACTAAAAAAAAAACCAAAAAAACAAAAAAACAAAGAGGAGATGGATGACTGAATGCTTGTGCTTGTGTGCCTCAGTCTATATTAAGGAATCTCTTAGGAAGATTAACCTTTCAGATGGTTCCTCCTATGTATGTTGTAGGTATTAGATGAAAACAAAAATGATGAGTAGTAATTAGCCAACTCTCATTATTCCATAGAAGAGGTTGTATAGTGCACATACAGCTCAATAGGGCCCCCTTTCCAGCTGTGTCATGGTGGGCAAGTTACTAAGTGTCTCTCTGATTCAATTTCTTGTATGTAAAATAAGGACAATAATACCTACCTCACAGCATTGTGCAGGGGATTAAAGGAGTTAATACATGGAAACTGCTTAGAACAGTGACAGCCATGGAGTAGGTGCTTACTGAGTTTTTGCTATTATTATGTAGACATGATATGACTGGTAAAGGATGACTCATTCAGGATTTTCAGGAAGAACTATTATTGCAAAATAGGAAATGGCTCTACAGAATGTGTATTTTTTTTTCATACCTGACCTGTCCTTGGCGACTCTTGTTTATTTTGGTTTATTCATTCATTCATTAACAAATATCTTTTGACATTGTTTGTAGTAGATCCTAAAAGGGCAGATTGTCCGTAGAAGACTGTTATTTTCAATAGGGGGTAGATTCCGGAAAATTCTCTAGTGAGTGTTGTATGCATGAGGATCTTCTGACCCATTCTGGGTCTATGAACAAGCTATACATAAAACATCTGGTTTCATCCGAAGTTTGAAACATACACATTTTTATGTGCATTTGCTGTTCCCAAAGAGAGCCTGGTACATGTTTTTAGAGACTTATGTAATATGAGAACTTCCAGAATTTAGATGAATGTCCTTGAGAATGGCCCACACTTTTTTTTTCTGCCACAGTGATGTTGTCATCTGCATGCGATGCTTGACAACTTTCATGTCTTTGGACTTCAGAGAGGGAGAAGAAGTAGCTTAGAACTTTGTGATATCAGGGTGCATTAATGGTACAAGCCAGCAGTGTAAATTGTTAAAACTTCAGAATAAGACATTTTCTCTTTTTATTAGGGTGAGGTTTTTAAAATAAAAATTTGTTGATGAAGGCTCGCACTGTGATCCTGTGAAAGTAGAATAGATGTGATGGGAGGAGTTCCAACTATTTTATGCCTGATATTCTCGTTAAAATTAGGCCATTTTATGAAGCCATTTCTGTGAATATTCTGTGAAGATTTTGTAAGAGTACAAATATGCTCTTCTTAGGAATAGCCTAATCGTCCTTAAGCAGACAGGGTAATCAACCACCATATCATCAGAGAGCAATGCAAGTATGAAAGGGTCATGAGCACAGGGTATGATTGTGGTGACGTGCTTTATGCATTGAAGCGGGCTGTAAATAGGGAGGTGGGGCAGATTCATCACATTATTCTATACGTTCCTGCTCCCATGTGTCTCTCCAAATGAATGTGGAGGAAGGACTCCATTTTGGTGTAAAATTATCGTGTCTTCTGATCCTTTGTAACGAAATTTCTACATTCTAGCCATTGACCCATAATTTAAAAAAAAATAACTGAATATCTTGCAACTTCAGTGTTCTTACATGTACAATGGGAAGATTAATGTCTACCTTGTAGGATTTTTGTATGATTTTAAGGAGAGGACATATGAATGGACCCTAGCTGGGATATTGTATGTCCTAGCCAAGTGCTTTTTCTTTTCTGACTCTCAATTTGGTCCATGAAGTTTAGGTACTTTAATTGTATCCTTTGCTTTTATTTCTGTGTGTGAATCTTGCTTCCCACTGGACTGTAACTTTTTTATTGAGGGCAGATACCTTTTCTTTTTCATTCTCTGTAGTATATGTTCTTATAATACCTTGTACCTTTTCTTATAGTGCCAAGTGTTTTTTATTTATTTGAATACTATTTAATTAGATATTCTCCCCATTTGGTCTGTAAAGGATCTTTTTGGTTCTGCTTATTAATGTATATTTAAGGCCTAGACTAGTGCCTAGCACCTAAAAAGTGTTCTGTAAATATTTGTGGAATGTATGAATGAACGATTGTTAGGTTAAACATGGTAAATTCTAAACAAACACTTGTTTTGGGAAGGTTGAAACTGCCTACTATATTCCCCCCAGACTTAGCCTGAAGTTGTCTAGGAGACTATTAAAAGTGCTGAATTTTAGCTAAAACCTTAGATCTTTAAATAACAGGGTGTGTGGAAAAGAAACAAGGTTTATGAAATACTTTGAAGTAGTTCAGGATTTTATGTTATTTTAGCGGGAGGTCAATGACGCTTGTTTTGAATATGTTGTTGTAAAGATCTCTTTAAGTGTAAATTACTATTATTACTTTTAGTTCATATTTATAAGTATTAGCATCTGTGAGTATGATATTAATTTAAAATGTAGACTCAAAGGGCAAAGCAGTTAAACACTACTTGTTTATTTCTTTCCTTTGTAAACTTTGCATAAGCGTGGTTACCTCAGAGGAAGCTTTGGTGCTGTGTGAGGCCTGGTTCCGTCCTGATCTTGGCAGTCTTGTGCAGGTTGTTGAAATTGTTATCAGTTCTTTTCTGTCCCAGATGCTCAGTTTGTCATTCATTCATCCAAATGCCAATTCTGTTCACCCTCCAGAATTTTGACACATTGTTGATGCATATTCTGAGGACTGAATCAGTCCCTATTGATTCAGCCTCTTTACTTTTCCTCTAATCAAGTTAGAAGTTAATTTTCAAGTAATCTCACTGGATATTCATAGGTCAAGTTCTATTATTTTCTTTAAATATAGCCTACACAACTGGACACCAAAAAATGTGGGGGAAAAGCCCTATGTGTATCAGCAATTTATATTGCTCACTTGTTAAGTATTTTTTCAAAGCTAGCATTTATTGACCATTTTCCATATTCTAGGCATTATGTGAAATATTCTGTGTATTATATTAACTCATGAAACTCGTCTATTATCACTGTGACAGAGTAACTCTTCTTTGACTCATTTTGTGAAAGATATTAAGGCTCAGCAGGGTTTTGTTTTTTTTTAAATCAGGATCTTTGCCCAGGCTAGAGGGCAGTGGTACAATCATTGGTCACTGCAGCCCTGACTTTCTGGGCTCAGGTGATCCTTCTGCCTCAGCCTCCGTAGTAGCTAGGACAGGCGTGCACCACCATGCCCTGCTAATTTTTGTTTATTTTTTGTGGAGACAGGGTTTCCCTGTGTTGCCCAGGCTGGTCTTGAACTCCTAGGTTCAAGCGATCCTCTCGCCTCTGCCTCCCAAAGTGCTGGGATTACAGGCATGAGCCACCATGCCTGGCCAGCAGTGCTTTTTAACAACAACTTTAATTTAACAAATAAAGTTTGTTGAGCACCAGATGTATTCCAGATATTCTTCTGTGTGTTTTTATTTTTATTTATTCACTCAATTTTTAAGTCAACTCTGTGAGGCAGGTGCTGTTTATTAAGCCCTCATTTACATGTTAGGAAACCAAGGCTCAGAGACTCACCTAAGAGACATCGGCAGTCTAACTCTGTAGCCCATCATCTTAACTGTCATACTGTACTGCCCATAATTGCACAGCTGGGACACACAGGAGCCTGATTAGAACCTAGGTCCCTGATTTTGAAGTCTGGGTATATGTGACCCAAACTTCAGCCATCCAGAAGAATGCAGAAGGGATTTACATTTTTTCTTCCAAGTTCCCAATTATGCTGAAAGAAATCTCATTCATTTGACATCTTAAACATTTCTGGGATGTTTTTCCAGAAATACAACTGACAGACTTTTAAGGTAGTGAACTTAGTTGCCAAGCTTATTTTTATTTTATTGTACTTATTAAGGCCAACTCTTATTTCTCATATTTGGTCTGACTCTGGAAGTGGAAGATAGGTTTATATAATATGTTTTCTGAAAGGGAAAGTCGTTCTCAGTATAATCCGGAGAGGAAATGTTTGTACTACCCACTTGCATGTTTAGTTAAGCTCTAGGGCTCAACATTGGACATAGAATGCTGAATTACATCAAGATTCAGAAAAAGGCTGTGCTCAGAATTACATTGTAAGCATGCATATCTTTAGGTTTCAGTGACTGTCCCTTGGAGACGGACATTTTGTGGCCAGGAAATCAGCAGCAAAGAAGGGACATGTAAATATCCTAGTTGAAGCTAGTACCAAATCTTACTATGCAATGTTTAAAATTGCTTTCTGTTCTGAAAGTGTTAAGCTTCCCAGACACATTTTGTATCCTTTAAAACATTTTTGTACTACTGTTCTGCCAGTTTTGATTTTGGAGTCATACGCTCACAATTATACATATGAGTATACACATGTCAATTTCCCTCTCTTTGTTGCTTTATGCTTGAACAACACTTTTATACACACTAGGACATGAGGCTTTAAAATGGACTTCATTTTTCTTAGTATGGTTTTGAAATTTGAAATTTGGATTTTCTCAACTCTTACATGTGGGCTTACATTTGTATTTCATTTATGTTAATGAAGTAGTATCCTTTGTATGAAGCATGGGACAATGCCACAATTAGGAGGCTGTACTACATGCTGTCGCTGGATTTTATTGGCCAGATTATGACTTTAATTATAAATGTACACTCTTTATTACTCTTGGGATTAGAGACCATTCCACTGTACTCACTCAGTCCTCTGTCAATCTCAAGAGCTTAAGGTCTCATATTTAAAACTCTCAACTGAGGTTCAAAAATAGCATCTCTAAGCTGGCATTACAACATTGGATTGATTCTTTTTTTGTATTTTGAGTCTTTTTTTAAAAAAAGTTTAATGATGTCTCTGATCAGTATCAACTATATATTATGAATTAGCAGACAGTGGGCTTAATTGATGCTAATCTGATATCTGTCTATCTAATTTTTTTAAACCTCCTATCATGCTGTTAAAATAGCTGAGGTTCATTTCACTCTGAAGTGATTGACGTTGATGTTAATCCTCAAAACAAATAGAAAGTAGGCTGCTGTATCCCTTGTAGAAGTAATCTTTTGGGAGGAGGGCCCTCAATTAACTAAATGCTTGAAAATAATGTGTTCTTTTATTGCCATTTTTTTGGGCGGAGGGTAGTCAATTGAATATTTAGTGCTTGCTGAAAACCTTTAATTCCATTTACTTATTTCCTTGCCTTATAAGCAGGGCATAAATAAAAAGGATTTTTTTTTTTGAAGATTTTTGTTGCTCATGCTTGAATCTGATTGAAAATTGGACTTCAATGATGCTGACTTTCTGGCACATCCTGAAAGTTTGTTCTGTTAATTCCTTCTTTTCAGATAATGATTTATTCCTTGTCTTGAAAAGCAAGTACAGAGGAGAAGACAAGCTATAATTACTTGAGGGTTCTATTTATTTATTTGTTTGTTTGAGTCAGAGTCTCATTCTGTCACCCAGGCTGGAGTGTAGTGGCACACTCATGGCAACCACAGGCAGCCTTGACTTGCTGGGCTCAGGCGATCCTTCAGCCTCAGACTTCCAAGTAGCTGGAGGTACAGGTGGATGCCACCATGCCCGACTGATTTTTTTGATTTATTGTCGAGATGAGGTCTCACCAAGTTGCCCAGGCTGGTCTCCGATCCCTGGACTTTGGCAATCTTCTCACCTTGGCCTCCCAAAGTGCTGGAATTACAGGCTTGAGCCACTGTGCCCAGCTTATAATTGGTCTTTATTTAATTGAAGCTTAATATTACCTAGAATAAAATTTTATCAAAAATTTAATGTTTCTAATAACACTTCAGAATTTATTCTTAAAATAGTTTCAAAATAATTTTGAAAGTGTGCTAAAAATAGTACATATACATATTTCTACTCAGAGATAGTTTTAACACATTATAAAATAATCGATTCCATACTGTTAGTTATAGATACTTGATGAATATTTGTCGAATGATAACTTTCTTGTGAAAAGTGCCTTCTACCTTATAAATGGCTTTTCCTTTACTCATCACTCAACCTGTGAAGTATAGTTTCTCAATTTTATTTATTTATTAATTGTTATTATTATTCATAATATTAGGAGTTACTAATATTAGGAGTCTCGCTCACCCAGGCTGGAGTGCAGTGACATGCTCACAGCCACTGCAGCCTTGACTAGCTGGGCTCATACGATCCTTTTGCCTCAGCCTTCCAAGTAGCTGGAACAACAGATGCGTGCCACCACGCCCAGCTAATTTTTTTGATTTATTGTAGAGATGAGGTTTTGCCATATTGCCCAGGCTGATCTGAAACGCCTGGACTCAGACAATCCTCTAACTTTGGCCTCTCGAAGTGCTGAGATTACAGGTGTGAGCCACTGCACCCGGCCTATTTTCTCACTTTTACATATAAGGAAACTAAAGCTCAGAGAAGTAAGTGGCTTGTCTAGTGTTAGTAAACAGTAAAGGTAGTATTCTCATTCAGAACCAGGCCCAGGTCCTCGCCACTTGTCTCCCATAGCCACTTGTCCTCTGCTCTTTCCTCCTCCCCCCACTTTCTGCTCTAGCTCAGTTACTTCTCTGCTGGTCCTCAGATTCACCCCCATGGTTCGTCTTCCTGCCAGGGTACCTTTGCACCTGCTGTCCCTCTGCCCGGGTCACTTTCTCCCAGACATCCTCTCGCTCACTACTTCACCTGCTTCAAGTGTTTGCTCAGATGTCATCTTCCAGGTGAACACTCTGTTCAGAATTGCACCCTTCGTCTCCTGCTTGCCTCGTCCCCTTTGCCCCACATGCAGTTTTTCCCCATACCATATGTTTATTTTTAGTTGCTATTTGTCTCTTCCTGCTAGAAGTAAAGCTCAGGATTTTTGTCTTTGTTGGGGCAGACCAGCAGTACCTGGCCGTTGGTGGGTGTTCAGTGAATGTTTGGTGAGTAAGTGAATGAATGAGTAGGTGCAAAGCTGGCCTTTCTCATTTTTTATTTATTAATGATATACTTGGTGAAATTTTCAGGTTGTTTTTTTCTGTGGAGGCCATTTCCAAACCATACTACTTCATGAAGGTTGTGTACTTGTCTTCGTTTTGCATTCTTTCTCCATTGTATTTTTCTTTCATCCTTGAATATAAGCCATTCTGTTTATTTTTAAAAGTCAGCTAGATTTTGTATAAAGTGTTAGAAAATAAAGTAGCATTACCTTACTGGATATAAGTAGGGGAAGATAGTTCAAAGAACTAAGGAACTGTGCATATTTTTAGTTAGGTTTTTTTCTAGTAAGCTGACCCTCTCCCCATCTTCTTACATTCATTAAAAATCATCCTAAACCGGGCGCAGTGGCTCACGCCTATAATCCCAGCACTTTGGGAGGCCGAGGTGAGAGGACTGCCTGAGACCAGCTTGGGCAATTTGGTGGGACCTCATCGCTACAATAAATCAAAACACTAGCCAGGTGTGACGGCACATGCCTGTAGTTCCATCTACTTGGAAGGCTGAGGCAGAAGGATCACCTGAGCCCAGCAGGTTGAGGCTGTGGTGTCTGGGAGTCACTGCCCTCCAACCTGGGCGACAGAGTGTTTCCAACTCAAAAAAACAAAACAAAACAAAAACAATACTAGTTCTTTAAATATTCACTTTGTGACTTGGAGTTATTAATATTAGGAAATATTTTCCATTACGTACATTATATTGGGTCTTTTTCTTTATTCTTTAGTCTAATTTATTTCTAGAGTAATAAAGTTCTAATTTAAAATTGAAAACATGGGAAATAAGATACAATATGTAGTATGTACTTACTCAGCAAACATCTATCATGTATCTGCTGTATTCTGGAAACTCCTGCTAGGGACTGGTTATTTAAAGGTGCAAGACATATGAGGTGCTGGTTAAAAAAAGTCCCAGTGTAATGGGGCAAGTGCTTGAATGGACGTATGTGCAAAGTCTCCTGGGAATTTACCTTACAGAGTTTTTAAGGACTGGATGGCTGCCATATCCTATACGATATGATGACCTTCTCAGCCTTTACGGTGATCTGACTACAGTGGAAATGTGTGCTGTCATTATAGCTAGAACTCTTTTGTCCATGCTTTTGGAAAAACATTGGAGCAAAGAAGTCATGTTATCCCAGGGATCCCCAAATACAAGCCTGTGGAAATACAGAGCAAAGTGAAAAAATCAGAAGAGAAGAACATGACATGACAGTGTACGTGTGCTCATGTGCATGCATGTATGTGAAGTTGCCAACCTTCCTCCTCTTCCTCCTCTTTTTTTTTTTTTTTTTTGTGAGTCAGTGTCTCATTCTGTCGCCCAGGCAGGAGGGTAGTGGCATGATCGTGGCTCACTGCAGCCTTGATCTCCTGGGCTCAGATAATCCTCCCACTTCAGCCTCCTGAGTAGCTGGGACTACGGCACGCACCACCATGCCTGGCTAATTTTTTTATTTTTTGTAGCCACAAGATCTTGTTATGTTGCCCAGGTTGGTCTCACACTCCTGAGTTCAAGTGATCCTCTTGTCTTGGCCTCCCTAAGTGCTCAGATTACAGATGTGAGCCACTGTGCCTGAACTCAACCTTTTTTTTTTAAAGGAAGGATTGTCTTTTTTAATGAAATTTCCTTTCTCTTCTTTTGTTATTATAAAATTCCTTTATTTTTATGAAATTATAGTGAAAATGAATGGTGACTATTTTTTAATGGCTTTACCTGAAAAAAAAAAAAAATGGTAACCTGCCCCTTTTTTGTAATTTTACTGATACATACAATCTTTAGGGGAACCACTGACATGGATACTGAAGAATACTGTATAGTTCTTACAGCCCTTTTTTGCATAGCCTAGCAAACTCCAGGAGTTCCTCAGATTCAAAAGGCCCTGGTCCCTCTCCTCCCAGGGTTTCTACCCCAGGGAATAAGCCTTTAGGAAATGAATTAATAATAGAGACATTAACCTTGTCAGTCAGACACTTTGGTGGCTTCTGTCCTGTGGTGAGTTTCGTGGCAGGAAAGTAATTACACCTATAATTAGGAGTTGATCAATTTTAAAATATTTTATTTCTTGTACTAACAAGTTTCAGTGACGGCCTTGGCATTAGAAAAGAAAGCATAAGGGATAACTAATGCAGCGATGGAAACAAGCATTTATCAGTGTGTGCATGTGTGTGTATTTTCTCTCTATTCTAATTGGAACAGAGTGTCAACATAACGTGAAAGCTCTGAATCCTGTCATTTTGCTGCTTGAGGCCTCCCTAGTCTGCATTAGTGGCAATGACCATTGTTTTTTGCTTATAAAATTGGAGAGCACATATTTGTTAGCTCTTGGGAAAGGAAAACTATAGAACTCCACGAAAGAAAAAGACTAAATACATGTCGACTGTCTAAGCTGGGAGGAATAATTCATATATTATTATTATTTCAAAATTAACTTTACCCACCTCCAGTTGTTCACTATTTTAAGACTATTTTTATGCTGTCTTAAAACAAGTAAATATTTGTATCCAAGTCAATCAAATTTTCCTTTACTTTTCGGTCATGACTTTCCTTAAACAATTAAATAACTACTCATGTCAGTGGAGTGTATCTATAGCTCTGGTGGTGGTGGTGGTTGTGGTTAGTTGCTGTTATTTGTCACAATAATCATCTCCATTGTCATTGTTTTTATTTGAGTGGGGCTGCCCAGGTTCAGATGTGTGCTGCAACCCTTTGGGACGTCTGTTTCTTCATCTGAAGAACTGGGATATTAATAGCGACCACACATAAGATAGTCTGAGGATTAAAGGGGATAATGTGTGGCAGGAGCTTAGTATAGTGCTTTGCAGTAGTAAGTGTTCATGGTCATCATTGTCTTCGTTTTCTTATGTGGAAATTTTAGCTCTTTCAGTTGTTTGTTTAATTAATACCCACACCTTAGTCTCATCCTTTTGACACCATTTGTGTCTATGCTAGTCATTCTGTTAGATCTATTTTGAACCTATTTTTTAAAAGTGTGTGCTGCTGATAATCAGCCAAGTGTTTTCCAAGCTTCCTGATAGATTGGCAAGAGTTCTAAAAGCAGCCAACTCCACTGTCGCTTATTTATAGATAAGGCCAAGAGGGAATGCTTTCACTGTTGGAGATGTTTCCAGGGACCTTCTTTAGCTTGGAAGGCACAAGTTTTCACTGCTAGCTTTTAAGTAAACTGAGAGAATTTCAGAGGTGAAGGGATGAAAGGATTTTTTTTTTTGAGTTGGAGTCTCACCCTGTCACCCAGGTTGGAGAGCAGTGGCACGCTCCTGGCTACTGCAGCCTCAACCTGCTGGGCTCCGGTGATCCTTCCGCCTCAGCCTTCCAAGTAGCCGAAACAACAGGCACACACTACCACGCCCAGCTAATTTTGATTTATTGTAGAGATGAGGTCTCGCTAAGTTGCCCAGGCTGGTCTCGAACCCATGGGCTCAAGCAATCACCTTGGCCTCCCAAAGTGCTGGGATTACAGGCTAAGCCAACGAGCCTGACTGAAAGAAGGATTTTAAAGTTCTTATTTTAATAAATGGTTTTCAATACTGGCCACACTGAAATCACCTGGGGCATTTTTATAAAACACAGATGTCTAGAAGTAGAAACACCACTCCACCACCATCAACAGCAAACAGTTTTGAGCGCACTTCTTTGAGTATAGTAATCAAGTAATGTGGAATGGTCTAGTATGCAATATTTATTTAGTTTTGGGCTAGTGTCTTATTTGCTTATGCACATTGAAGTATCATGTGTAATCAACATGTTATATTTGGCTCCAGTTTATAGGACATGAAGCCTAAGTTTACTTGATTCATTATAAAGATTTATAGTTATCTCCCTGTTTTGATGAAATATTGTTAGTTATATCTGTGATTTATCGAATATCAAAAGCAATTCCTAATGGAAGCTTAGTTCCACTAATAAGATAGGTTATTTTTTATTTTTTTAAATTGTTTTTGGAATAGAGGCAGAGTCTCGCTACATTACCCAGGCCCGGTCTTGAACTCCTGGCCTCAAGTGATCCTCCTGCCTTGGCCTTCCAAAGTGCTGGGATTACAGGCATAAGCACTGCACCTGGCCCAGATAGGATTATTTTTAGGTTTCTTGAAATATGTGCTGCAAAAAGAGAGTGCTGCCTGTATGTATATTTAGAGGTAAACTTGGTAGCAGTGATTTGGACAGACTACATGGATGGGCAATTTGGCATTTTACTACACACGCTAGTGCATTTCATATCAGCTTTTCAAGGCTAAATCTACTGAATACTCAGTATTTCAGAATGAAGCATCTCCTTAGAACTATGAGACATTACTTCTAGTTTTCTCTAAATATAGACTTATATGCGTTATGCAAGTAAAATTCTCACAGATTTTGTTGGAGTTCACGGAGGTTTACCTGTGAGAGATGGGTAGCACACATGGATGGGGATCTGTGGACCTCAAGAGAAAGTTCTAAGGAGTCAGAGACCACATTTACAATGCTCAGTCTGTGCCTCTCGCTTTTGTGAGAGTTGGAAAAATGGAAGAAAAGGGCTAGGAGAGTAATATTTTAGGATATTGTCAGGTGAAAAGTAGATGGATTTTATTTCAGATCTTTTGAATAGAAACATAAGTATAATTTATAAATACTATTCATTGGCTAATATCATAAATGTTCATTAGGAACTAAAAAAATGTCATTTTATTTTTAGCTTAGCTTCTAATGCAAACATATGAACAAGTTATAGGATTTTTTTAAAGGAATATTTATTAACTGTATTTCCATGTACATCTCAATGGTCATGTGTAAAAAAGTTATCAGCCTGCATCATCTTTATTAATTTATTGTTTAAACAGTCTACTGTCTTTCTCTGAAATTATGGCTGGAATACATAGAATGATGTGGGCCTTCTTTATTACTTGGCTGGCATATTTGCAATGTGAATTTAACATTAAGATTTTCAACAACCTTAGTTGAATGGAGTCCCAGATCATCAAACCCAAGACACCAGGCACATATTTTATTTCTTCTCTACCTTTACTACTTTTTGCTTTGCAAAGTCCTGAATGAGCCAGGTCACAAGAAAAGGCAGGTCAATATTGGATCTGTGATCCTGTGCCCCAAACATTAGATAGGAAGGAATAATGGAAATACATTAGTAGGGTAAAATGAACTGCTTCTGCCAGGCTACAAGAAAAGGTGGGCTGATATTAGATCTGTGGTCCTGTGCCCCAAGCATTAGATAGAATGGAATGATGTAAGTAGATTGGTAGGGAAGAATGAGCTTCTTGAGGGGAGCTTGCTTACTCATTCTCTGTTCTGTCTCTCTCTCTCTCTCTCTCTCTCTCTCTCTCTCTCTCTCTCTGTGTGTGTGTGTGTGTGTGTGTGTGTGTGTGTGTGTGTGTCTGTGTTTGTGCTTGTGTTTTTTTTTGATTTACAGTTGGGTTTGAGGGGTGGTGGTGGCTAAAACATTTATAGACCCCATTGACTACTCTTTAGACACAAGGAGGAGACTTTTTGTGTCTTAACCTGAAATTGCACCATCCTCTATGCTGAGTTCTGTGTTCACTTTTCCATTACATGCTGCATTTGTGCATTTTAAAATTACTTGGGTGTGAACACCTTAGATGTGGGTAGAAGTATTTTTCCCAGCTTATTGGTAGAATTTAGTAGGAGAATACTGGAAGATGGTGATATAAAATGTGTATGGGGGAAAATGACTAATGCTAAAAAAGGAAAGGGGACAATACAGTGAGAAATACAGCTTATATGGTCACGGCATTCTTTTCCTGGGTGAGAAACATATTCTGGAAATCAACTTAGTTTTAAGAGTTCTTCCAGAGCGGTGAAATCTGACCTCATGGGATCTTGTCAAGCTCTGATAACTGGATCAGTTATTCTCCCCTTTAAACACATACTAACATTGGATGGATGAGTCACTGTGCTAATGACCTTCATGGTATTACATAACCACTTATTGATTGCCCATTATTTATGGCTGTGCTCTGTGGGGTCCCTCTCCGGGGAGCAGGGGTAGCCTCTGCCGGCCAGAGGTTTTCAGTGAAAGATTGATAACAGAAGCATCCATTGCCTGAATGAATCTTGTGAAATCTTCTTTGAGATTCTAGGATGACCTTTAATTTTCCTGGTTTACATTTCTAAATGACTATAATTTGTTTTTTTCTTCCGTCTTAAAGTGTTTAGATTCCAGGTGACTTGGATTTGGGAGGTGGGTAGCTTTGAGTTGTTAAAATCTAGTGTTAGAATGCACTGCCTATATGACATCTTTTTGTCATTCATGAGATTTTCCTTATGGCCTAGTACATGATTCTTTTTGTAAATGTTTCTTAAAAAGAATATTTGTATTTACTTCAGGGACTGGTTAAAATAGAGAAGAATAATGCCACCTGCTTCCTCCTAAGGGTGTTTGCTCTCAGAATGAATGAGCTAATCATCTTGGATGAAAGCAGCAGCGCCTACCCTGGTCATGATTTTCATAACCTCTCCAGGGAAGTTCCAGTTTGGAGAGATAAAATATTGGAAAGAAGATAGAAGTCGAGTGGGCTGTCTACAGCTTAGTTGGTGTATTTCAAGTTCAACTGTAGAGTGGGTGCCTTTCTAACTGGGGATTTACATAGACCCTAAACTTTTCTTATACAGTGGAAACCTTCTGAACAGTATGCTCAGAGATTGTTGCTTCTCTGATCCCTGGTCTGTCCTGCCTTTTTGAATTCTGCCTTTCTTTTCATATCCCTCTTGGACTAGGGAGATGAGGGCAGAGGCTAGGAGCAGTGTTAGCTATGTGGGACAGCCTGAGGACCAACAGCAAGAGGCCTTTGCTTGGATGTTACTAGTGGGATCACCTTCAATATGAATAAAATTGTTTTTTTAAGATTGTTGCTCTAAAGGAATGCCACCCATCCCCCCGCAATCACAGCCCTTGGTTAGTCTTGACTGCTTGAGTTCTTCAATTTAGTGAAGGGAAGTCATTTTACAAGAATTTAGTCAGTGATAAAGGATAAAGCATAGCTTTTGCTCTGTGTGCTAATCTCTAGAGACTGGGCCAGACGGGAGATAGAGAAGGGAGTTAGCATGATACTTGATGAATGGGGACATGTTGTAGATTAGTGTGTTGATGTCTTTCTGCTTTCTTTCTCTCTTCTGACTTTGCACATATCCTGTTTTCTGGAATATAGTATTCCTGTGGCCTTTCACAGTATTTGAAGGTTCCATGCTGGTAAAGAGTTCAGGCAGTAGAGCCAAGCCTACCTGGATTTGAATCTTGCCTCCACTGCTTATTAGCTGTATGACTAGGGCAGGTCACTGAATCTCTCTGTGTCTTGGTTTACTTCGTTTAAATTGGAAGTAGTACCTACTGTGTAGGGTTGTTGTAGGAATTAAATAAGATACAGCATGTATAAGTGTTTAGAATAGTGCCCAATAGATGTACCCAATATGTAACCAATAAATGTCAGCCATTGCCCTTATTCCATTGGGCAGGTAGAAAGCCTGTTTCACATTTGTCTGTGACTTTATATCCACTTGCCTAAATATAGACTTCAACTGCCTAACATTAAAAAGCAGGACTAAGTGTTAACTGCCTGAATTGCTGAATGTGTATGAATCTCTTGAGTATTACTGCAGTGACCACACACACTAATCATTGTTGTTGTCACTGCTTCAATGATGGTTTGCTTTAGAAGGAAGGATTCTAGAATTAATTCATAGATGCTTTCAAAATTTATGAGTGCAAGCTAAGACATTCTCCATGTAGATGGTGTGGTTCTTAGGCTTTATTAAGGTGACTGTGTAAAAAATGGAATGAATTAAAGTTTTCCCTGAAGATTTTAACCTATAACTAATATCATGTTAATAAGTTTGTTATTGCTCCCTTTACTGTGCCAATACTCCCATTCAACTTCCAAGTATGAGGTCTGATTCAGAACTCAGAGGATTTCAGTAATTCTCCATGATGGTCCTGTGCTTGTCATTAGCCATTGGCTAAGAGCATACAGTCACATTCATAAGCAGCCTTATTTAATTTCTGTTTGTTTGTTTATTTAAACACCTGAAGCAGGTAGCACTTGAGATAGCTTGGTCTGACTGAAATTAGCCTAAGGTTAAATGTTTTAAGGCTGATTAATGTAGGGGCATAGGATAAGATACATATCAGGCTTAAATTAAATCCCAAAGTATTTGATTGTAAGATACATTGCACCTTTGGGGACCTATAGGAGTGGTGGGGGAGGAGAACTTCCCTGGCTGATAATTTCTAAATTTACACCTTATTTTTGCTGAAAGTAGCAGTGATGCTATATGCTTTCAAAAATATGGACTACTTCTTGTTCTCTTTTATCTGGTAGAGAAATCCTGTGTTTTCACGTGTCCTGTCCTCTCTCAGGTAGACTTACCCTGGCACAGTTTTAGAGGGATTGTCCATGAGGTCCCAGGTAGCTGGGCTAGTGCTTGGGTTGTGGAATGTAAGGAGGGGATGGGGTTGTGGGTCCTGTGACTGAGACCAGCCCTCACTTCTCTCTGCTGGGGTGCTTGTGACTATAAGGGGACTACTGTATGCTGTAGCCCTCCTTTCCGGGCAGCAGGCACCCAAGCCATGAGGCCACTGTACAGCATTTACTAGAGGGCCAGCTCCCGAGAGTGGTTGCAAGTGTCTGGCCAATCGCTGTTAACTTCCTTCTTCATTAGTACAGGGGGAACGTGGGAGTGTGGTGAGAGACCTGGGCGTCATGCCCAGCTTGCTAGCTCATTGTTGCAGGACCTCAATGATTGTCTCTAATTTTGTACATATGAGAAATGAAGAATAATGCCACCTGCTTCCTCCTTGAGGGTGTTCTGAGGATGAATGAGTTAATCATTTTGGATGAAGGCAGCAGAGACTACCCTGGTCATAATTTTCATGGCCTCTCCAGAAAAACTCCGGTTTGGGGACATAAAATATTAGAAAGAAGATAGGAGTGGAGTAGGCTGTCTACAGCTTAGCCGGAGTATTTCAAGTTCAACTGTAGAGCAGGTTTCTAGCTGGGGAATTTTAACTAACCTAAAATTTCTACATGTTGTTTAGAAACGACACCAAGCCAAATGTCTGACCTGCTGTTCGTGGGAAAAGAACAGATGTCTATTCTGAGAACATATTAATAAAGATGTTAGTGGTTTTCTCCTATTCTAAGGGAAGAAGATGGGTCAAAAGAGAGTGTAGATACAAGTGGAATTTGCTCTTATTTTTCTTTTACTGGTGTGCTCTTTTTGTGAGAGTTGTTATTGTTTCATTTTGTAGATTTTTCAAGTTTATTTAACTAAGAAACTTCATAGCAATCAAACAAAAATAAAACAAAAAATATAAACACACACAACAATTGCTTTAAATACCAAGGATGTCAGCATGAAATTAAAATGAATCGACTGACATTTCTGCTTTGAAATTTTTTAGTAGAACTAATTTAAACCAACAGTGAAAGCTTCTGGCTTCACCTTATAAGGGAAAGTTTGACCTTTTTCAGTGTTTTTGGATTTAAAGGTATTGACATTGGGGTGTTTTTGGTTAAAATTTGCTTCAACCTTCTAAAGGCTTTTGGGATATTGGTCAGTTCTTGGTTATAGAATAGCAAAAACAGTCAATTTTGTTGATACAATGCAGTTTTCAAAGATAAGGTCTCTGAAGTAGTGGTTGTGGTATGCCCCCTCCCAACCGTGTGTAAATGTGAAAAAGAACACTGTTGTCATGTGAATTCTTATTTTTTTGAGCTTGCTTTTGAAGTAACTTTCACAGAGAATTCCTGTTACCTGGAAATTGATGACAGACTTACACCATTTCCTTTTTTTTTCTTAGACGTTCCATCCTCAGAGCAGCCTGAACTGTTCCTAAAGAAACTTCAGCAGTGCTGTGTCATTTTTGACTTCATGGACACGCTATCTGATCTTAAAATGAAAGAATACAAGCGCTCCACTCTTAATGAACTGGTGGACTACATTACAATAAGCAGAGGCTGTTTGACAGAGCAGACTTACCCTGAAGTAGTTAGAATGGTGAGTTTCTTTTTTTCGCCGCGGACACTTTTAAGCATCTTCCATAGCGACTCACAGGTGTATATATTGCAGAGTGAGGTCGTTGGAGGTCATCTCCACGAGTGAGAGCCAACCTTCGGAGAGCTAAGCAAAAGTAATCGGCACAATACTAGAATCTGAAGAGTATGATTTCATGAGAATGAAATCCAGAACTTTCAACGACAACAGTGTTGAAGCAATCAAT
The DNA here is from genome assembly GCF_000164805.1 of Carlito syrichta. Classification (NCBI taxonomy): domain Eukaryota; kingdom Metazoa; phylum Chordata; class Mammalia; order Primates; family Tarsiidae; genus Carlito; species Carlito syrichta. The sequence goes on along the minus strand of NW_007252891.1, from coordinate 367,089 downwards.
GGACTTCAAACTATGAAGCCAAGATTGCCAGGGTATTATTGGATTTCTGGCTTTGGAAAAAGAAAAGACACAGGAAAATAACAAAAGTCTTAGATCTGTATTTGAAAAATATTCAAGCCTGTTGGATGTCTTGGTTTTTTTTCTTTTTCTTTTTTCTCATTCTTTGTAGTATATTAGAAATGGTTTTACGCTTAATAAAATTGTGATTTGTAGAGTCTAGTTAAGCCTTGCCTTGGCTTTATAACTCTTTATAATCTCCTTGAAATCAGGGGTGATGCCTTTCATGATTTTTGAACAGCGTCTTAACACTTTGTGTGGTCATTAGGAGTTATGAGAAGAAGCGTTATTAGCATAATGTGAGTAATTATGTTCTTATTGTGTCAACAGTTATATTCGTTTTTCAAAAGCTGAGCCAAAATACGATTTTCTGTTAAAGTTCTATGGAAAGGTTGCCTTCCTTGGCATCCTAGAAGATCTTGGATCTAGGGAGTGCTTGCTATTTGGGGTGGGGTGAATGGGGGGGAGCAGATGGAGGGAGAAGGCTGGTCTACTGACTTGTGAAATTATTAACTTAAGTACAGAGATCCAAAAGGATCAGTGCATCATTGGGAGGCCCATGGGGAGTGGGGATCTGGTACATTCTCTGTGTACTGCTGAACATCTATCTAGCTTTTCTATTTAGCTCTTATTTGTATTCAACCAATACAGAGCAGAGACATTTGTGATGGAGTAGATATGCTTAAAACTGATAGTTCAGATTTAGGAAGGGACTTGAATGATCTCAGCTTGAGAAACTATGACTGATATGGAGGTCATTTCAAAACAATGCCCAATATATTCTTCAGATCTATTTCTAAATTGGATTGGATTTGTTGTCAATTTACAGCAATGTAGTCCTAGGATGTTTTGTAGGTTGATGATGATCATTGTGGCTCTTGAGCAGTGCTTCTCAACTGGGGGTGATTTTGCCCTATAAGGGGCATTTAGCAATGTCTGGAGACATTTTTGGTAGTCACACCAGCTGTGGGAGGAGGATGTTACTAGCATCTAGTGGAAGAGGTCAGGAGTGCCGCTAAACATTTTACCATGCACAGGACGGCCCTCGCATTAGAGAATTATCTGGTTCCCAGTGCCACTCGTGCCACTGTTGAGAAACCCTGCTCTTGAGTTTGCATGCCGTCTAAACCTCTTAACCTGATACATAGAATCTTCTCTAGTCTACATGCCTTCTGCAAGCACAATCCCTGGTTTTAGATTACCTGTATCCTCAGCCAACATAGGTATGCACCGTTTATGACTTTTTTCTGTATCTTTCCATGGAAGTTGATGAATATATAAGCATATACAAACATATATGTGTAAATACTGTTTTTTGTAAGCACACAACTGGTGGTACACTATGCACACTTTCTGCACCGTGGCTTTTTTCACTTAGCAATATATAATATATATCAGTACATGTAAGTTGCCTTTTCTTTTTACAGCTGCATACTGTTTATTTATTAATTATTATTATTATTATTTGAGTTGGAGTCTCACTCTGTCACCCAGACTGGAGTGCAGTGG